>NC_056727.1:896804690-897035412 GCF_019279795.1 Protopterus annectens | reverse complement strand
GCTTAGTCCGGTTCATGGAGAAATACGGGCAGTTTTTTTTAAATTGTGATGTTGTATGAGGGCATCTAGGATGACTTCCTCTTCTTCAGGGGAATACGCAGGTTTTCTATTGTGAGACATGTCCCTGGAAGACAATAAAACAATAATTGTGAGCAAGTCATGTGGCACACTTAACATTCTAAAGTACATACATCAATGAAATGCCACATATAGCAGCCTATTGGCTGTGAAGAGATACACGCTTTTAATACCACAAATCACTGCTCAGCCCACAACTGCCTGAAAGTTGCACATACTATATACCAAACCATGTTCTGCACAGCAACAAAGTGAAGCCAGTATGTAAGACTATACAACAGTACATGGCACACTGTATGTGACACAATGCACCACCTAGCCACAGGAGGTATTTATCAAGCTAATGCATACAGACATTTGTCATCCATTGAAATGAATGTAAAGTACAGTTACAGTACTACCAGTACTCCACGCTACTTGTTGATAGCAAACCCCTCAGTAACATATGTGCGCATTCATCAATATAGGTGGTATACTGCTGTACTACACTATACATGTTGCTAGATATGCACGTATATCCTGTGACACACATACCACCGAGGCCATGTTACAGGCATACCCACACACACATCAGACATACCTACAAGACACAAAGGTATGGCAACCCAGATGAGTTTTACCTGTGTACCATACAGTACTGTGTGTCAGCACTTACAAAACCTCATGCCTGAGGTAAGTAATGTGTGAGAACTACAGGTAACAAACAAAACAGTGTGTCCAAGCAGTGTGGATATACACCATACTGTGCTGTTTAGGCCTACAGCTTCAGGTAGTACTACAGTTCATACGGGATTTGTATTCACTAGTGTTAACAATCAATAAACATACATGTACTGCTTTAGCCTACAATGGCACACTCCAGTCAACACCATGGGACTACGTCACACCGTATGCCATACTGCTTTTCCTGCCTAGCAGTAGCATACATATCTTTTGCTGGGATCAGAGCTACAACACTACATACCATGATATAAACAGTTTCCTACTAGGCTATCACACATATACACAACTTTGACACATTCACCTACACATTCACCATCACACTCAGTCAACCTCACATAGCAAGTAATGCAACAAGTACATGCTTGTGTGTATCAGGTCCTAGGTAGCTTATAGGCTATTAGCTGTAGAGCCTATGGAAGCCTAGCCATATGGTACCCTGCCCTTCAAAACCCATGTAATTTAGGTTAATGTGCCCCTGTCATGCAGAGCCACAGAGGTGATTCCTGTGTTGTGTTTCCTATCTCACATCCAATCATCATGATTATTCATGACAACTGCTAATGAGGACCTTCATTTGCTATTGATAGGTAGTTAGTTCCAGAGTATGGTATGTGTCTGAGATGAGAATGTACCACTCCAGCATGTTCTGCTTTGTGACATTACAAGGTTTAGATCAGTACAGTGTGTAGCTTGTATGGATTTTAATCTGTTTATATGGAGCATGTCCAACACCTGTGGGTTTGGCATATCTTTGTATGTTAGGCAAAGGTTGCCTCTGGGTAGGCGGTATGCGACACAGTGTATCTGTGGTTTTGTAAGACAGTCTGCATAGTTTATCTGTTTGAGTCTGGTAATACTCTTTGTGAGGTATGTGTCTGGCGTCTACAGTTGCTGTACATGTCTTCTGAGGTACATGCCAACAGGGCCATTGTACTCTATGATGGGTGTTATGACTGATGAGTAGAGTGGAACACTGACCTCTTTTTCCATGGATGACACACCTTTTCTGATGACATGTGGACCGTACACAGTTTACATGACTAGTGTGGCACTGTGATTATCAAAAGGGACACTACTGTCCACCTGTGTCCCGTAGTCTCTTATCACACTTTTGGTGTTGAGTAGACTACCACCTATGTGGTAGTTCATGGGTACACATAAATATCTCTCCATATGTGTGTGCCATACACACACAAGGTCCACACTGTTGCAAGTCCGTACACCTTGCGGATGACCTGTTGGGCCTTGCTACAACATGGACAGTTGTCACGTGTGCATACAGTAATAGTACAGGGAGTATCTATAGCTGCAAATGCTACATTACTATACTAGCCTGGTACAGCAGTTGCCAATGCTAAGCTACATATTATATGACTATCATGCATGTCTTACTCTGTCACATCCAAGTTTATATAGGTGTTTGCACTACTCCCCCAAACTGCCATTATACATAGTACTGTACAGAACATAGATAACATGATCAGATGTTTGACATATAATGCTGGGCTACATATGTCACAGTTATGTCCCACTGCACACAGCTACACATTCATTTGTCCATGACAGTAGTTATGCATGGCATCAGTGCATACATACCTACTGCTGCCACATATGCATGTTTCAGAGTATGTACAGTACTATTCATAAACATCTACTACTTGCCGGTAACTACATATCTGTTACATACCTGTTTGTCACTTTCAGGTCTGTCTGTGTATGCTTTGACAACTTATTTATTTATTTATTTTTTTATTTATTAGGTAAAGTTTTTTTACTTAAGTTTTGTTTTTGGTTATTAATTAAGTATTTTTTTCTTAATTAATATTTTAGTTAGTAATTAAGTATATATTTTTTTACTTAATTAAATATTTTTTATTAAGTAATAAGTTTTTTCTCACTACTCTCCAGGAGTTATATAGTCTCTGACACGTGCAATGTAATGATTGCATGTGGGGATAGCTAGTATAGTCTGCTTTTATGGGTATCTGCACATGTGCATGTGATGCCCTCTGCACCAATTGGTGCCCAGCATTTGGTAAATGCATACAGCCTGCTGTGTGGTAATTGCAGTACTCACTGCCATAGCAACACAATACTATAAATTGCTAAGGTATGTAGACGTAGCCCTTTCAGATTTCCAGAGTGGGGCCCATGCTTGTTTGCTGTGGACACTGTTGTGTAAGTCAGAAGGTTGGTATACGTCTTATAAATGAAGCTAGAGGTGTAGACAGTGATGTACATGTTGTACTCAGACCTGACTGTTGCCACCTCCAGTACAGAGCTATCAGTGTAGAGTTTAACGCACCCCTACAAATACTTACATAGGATATGTGTGACTATGTAGTTTCTTTTCTACTCATATAATTAACTGCCATACAAAAGTAGTTATTGAGATGTATTCTTTTGGCAAATTAACTGTTTGTAAACTGTTATACTGTGAATATTAATGTACTCACTTCTGCAGGGTTTGTGTTTTTTATTGTTGACATTAGCACAGGGTTCTCAGGACAACTGAACAATTCCAGTACTGAGTATGCCTACCTACATCCTTGGTAGACCCTAAACACACAAGTATATCTTAATTGTGGGGGGGGGGATGCTGACATATAGAGAGCATTATGTATTATTGTGTGAATGTTATCTTACTGGACTTAAAGGATTGGTGTGTACCTGTAAGTTTATCAAGGCAGGTGGTCTGTCTGCATAGTTCCCAACTGTGAACCTATCCAGATGGTAGCCAGATGTTACACTGTTATTCTTTGTCTGTGCAACCCACAGGTGTTTTCAGCACTGGTACAATGGCATTGTTACAGTCAGTTGCTACCAGTACATGGCTACATCCTTTGGAAATTCTGTGTTGTACTCCTACATAAGGGTATGCTTGTGGAAGTCCTACCAAAGCTATTTGCAGAGTGTGTAACAGCAGAATAGCTGATATGCCTGTGTGTTTGTGCCTCTGCCAGGCCTATGAAACACTCAGATACATCTTTGCATGGAGTCAGGGATAGGTAGTTAAAAGTATGGTACACCTTACACATTACAGAGACAGTAAGTGTAGATTTGAGTGAAGCAGTGCATATGGATTAGTACACCTTTTATGAAATACAAGCAGTGTCTACTGTTATTATTGTCAGTATTCATTGTGTAATACCCCACCTTTCTGACTGACATCAGTACTTTTCAGAGGGATTCAGAGGGACACAGCTAACATATGTTTCACAATCAGGGACATCCCTGAAATGTAGTCACAGTTAGGAAGTATGGACTCTGCCCTAATCAGATATGCCAGTGTTTGTCCTGCTATGATACTGTGTGGGGGTTGTAAAGTGCCTCTGTAACATTATTTGCTGCTAGAATGGCTGCTTCTCATATCACACTCATGTAATGCAATTCCACAACAATTGCTGGTAAAGATCCAGAGAACAAGCTTTGTGTTATGGCCTTCCTATTTTTCCTTTACATTCACTCTTTGTAATGCATGATATATTTATTTCAGCACCAAGTTATTGTATCTCTTCTGTGGCTTAGTGGTACTTCATGCAGTCTACTGTGTCCAAGGTCTGGGGTTCGAGACTGACAAAGGTGTTTTATTTTGCTGCTCAGCAGAACAAGGGCCCTGCCATGCAGAGTGACTAAGGCACTTTTAAGCAGTTGTAAGCTGGTTTGCGTGGGTTTGCACGAAGCTTAGCGATGCTTAGCTAAGCACACACATGCGTACACTCGCTTAAACCCACTTACTACTGCTTAAAAGTGCTTACTCCCGCTAACCCCCGCGCTAATTTCTTTTAAAGAAAAGAAAATGGGGAGATAGGAAAGTGGTGAAAAAGGGGGCCCAAAGAGGGAAAGACAATAGGAAAACAAGCTAGGGATGTGCAGGACGGGTGTAGGGAAGGTCCAAAGCTGCCCATTTCTTTACCAGCAACAGCTGCGCATATGCAATAAATTTGGAGTGAAATTTGAAACCATCCACCCCTGGGAGAGGGGTGAAGACAACAAAGTATGTTGTACTGCCAATTATAATTATCAGTTTACATGTCCAGTGGACATGTGTGTGAAATGGGCAGCTATGTATGGGGCATAATTTTTTTGTGGGTACAGATTGTTTTTTTTTTCAGGTGAGAGTGGAAAGTGAGGTAGAGGAAATAGGTATATTTGGGGAGGTAGGTTGGGGAGGAAAACAGACAAGACAAGACGCATACAGGGGCATGGTGTATGACACATGGGGTGGGTGAACACAATTGACGGGGATGGGTGTTTGGAAATCGCAAGCCCATGAGCCCACAGATGGTAACAGTGGAACTGAGATGCCCACCCATGGGCAGTCACCACTGCACCTTCACAGCCCCGAGGGTGGCTGTGCTGGGGGCTGCGTAGGATGGGCAGGCTCACCCGAGAGATGCGCCACTCTCACCTCAAGCTGGTGTAGGGGATCAGCAACTGAACGCTGGATCTCCCTAAGCACCACAGCCTAGACCCTTTGAAGGGTGACAGGTGGCCCTTCTCCACCCACGCTTGCACGGGGGGGGATGAGCCCCATCCCCTGCAGTGCTTCCACCCAAAGGTGGCACAGGACCAATGGAGGAGGGGAGCCTGGGCTGGGCACCGGACCTGCTGATGCCAGGTGCACTCGCCAGCTAAGGAGGGACAGGTGTTTCCACTGGGACCGGCCTTCCCATATGTTCTGTGATTATGTGTGTTTAATTACAACATAAACAACAGCATTCCAAGTTAGTTGTAGCAGCATGCAGTAATATTCCCATTAACCCAACACACCAAGGTTCCAACAGTTGAACAACAAGCATAACACATGCATATATTGAACGACAGTGGACATTCCAACAGCATGCAGGGATGATTGGTGGCAACAGGCCACCATGATTGTGGTGTTTGAACAGGGCACATGCATCAAAGTGAATGCAGATATTTATAGAACAATAGGACATATGTCCCAACAAATGTTTTGAAGTTACACATACCCATTGAGGTGTGGAATTGCATTATTTATGCACATACAGTAGGGTGTAAAAAGATACCTCCATTAACATCTTATAAGTACTTTTAGTCTACACTACATTCCTATTGACTGCAGGTGTATATCCCCTACATGTATTATTACACTTGGCAACATGCATTACGTTGTGTAATAGGTTTGGCTAGTTCATTATATACCTGACCTATGTCTGACATACTAACTGTCCAAGATGCAGATGTTACTGCTACATATTTATTGATTTTATTTATATTTCTTTATCTACATATCTGGATGTGTTCACATGACATTTTCAGTTAAGTATGTACAGAACCCTACATTTCGTGTAGCACACTCACATTTCTGGGGATCTAATTAACAAGCGACTCGTGTGCCAGATTTACTTATGCATGCCAGCCAGTAACTGACTGTTGAGGACTGTATATATGCTTCACAGCTACTGGCACTTCCATCAACCACTTTAGATGGGACTGCCCAACTGTGGGTTGCCAACACTTACTAAAACAGTACTATTTGTATAAAGCAAGGGTACAACAACATTTCAAAGTAAGTGACACAGACACACTCCAGGTTTTATACCTTTATTAATTACATTACACACTTTTCAACAAGCTCTCTCCTTTATTTGATATTACAGTGCATATGGAAGACATATTCAAGACATATTATACCTTTATTAATAGGTTCGAACACTCTTTTTCAGGCTCGCTCACTTATTTTATATGACAGTACATGCAGAGATATTATTCCGGACATATTTTACCTTTCTTAATGGGTTACTACACTCTTTTTCTGGCTCTCTGACTTATTTTGTATAACAGTACATGCAGAGGAATTATTCAGGGCATTTTATGGCTGTATTATTGGGCTACAACACTTTCTTTCAGGCTCTCTCACCTATTTTATATAACAATACATGCAGAACAATTACTAACCTGCCTGGTGGCACAGCCTTAGCAGCCTATCTGCATAGGCTTGCTGATTCGCAGCACGGACACCTGCAGCTGTGGAGTAAATGAAGGGATATTGAGGCATACCTATCCATTATATAGAATAAATTAGCATGTCTTACATACTGCATTCCATGGCTACCTACGCAGTAGTGGGGTATCTTGCATCCCACGGGCCTCCTGTATCCATTGGTTCAGTAGGTCCTGCTTCTGTCTCTTCAGGTCTGTATGGTGGTGATGGACCTGCTCACCAGTCTGAGGAACACCTGTGACACTGGTGAGGTCATGAGCTAACCGGTTCCAAGCCTCTGTTTTGTACGCCATCCCTTGGAACTGGCTCTGCAGGAGTCTTGACTCATGACAGTGGACAAGGAGCCAAACCATGTATTTGGACTCCTCGATGCCTCAGCATTACGCTCTAAAGTGTGTACCCTCTCCAGCACCAGCTATTTTAACTACAGATGGGAGCTACAATCAGTTATGGTGAGTATTCCCGCCTATGGGGCTTAAATATGCCGCATTTCCCACACTTTTTTGTGATTGGCCATTTTTGAAAATTCTCGGCTGAATGCATACCTGCTTAGCAATGGTTAATCTACAATTTATAAGTATATGTATGTTAACAGTGGCTGTTTATCTTAAGCTGTCATGGCTTTGTGGTTCAGTACTTTGGTTATGGTGCAAGGTTTCCCGGGTTCGAACCTTGTCATTGCTTTTTATTTTACTACTGTCCAGACAGGCTAGCCTAGGGGGTGTGGCTGTGTTTAGGCAACTTTGCTCTACGTTGCTCCACGTTGCCCTACGGTGTGCTGGTTGGCGCGGCGCACACCTCCGCACAAACCGATTGCACTGGGTAAAGTGCTATTTAGCTATGGGCACCTCTATTGCACTGGGTAAAGCGCTGCTTAACTATGGGCACCTATATTGCACTGGGTAAAGCGTTACTTAACTGCGGGCAATTATATGTCAGGATCCTTTATAAATATACATTTTGTTCACTGATACATAGGCCATTTCAATGCTGTTTAGTAAAACTTTAATCATATATGTCGGGTATTTTTCATATACTAATTTCAAACATTAAATAGGAAGGGGAGTGGTGGGACTCGAACCGTGAATGCCTCCTCTTTGTGCGAAGGCTGTACCACTGTGCTATTGCTGTTTGGCATAATTTGCATAAACATTCCTTATTATGCTCTTCCATGTCGGGATTGCTAACTGCAGCTAAGCAATGGGCACACCTGCACACACACGCGCAAATACGGGTAGCTAGATCGGGAATTAGAAAAAAAATTTAAGTTTTAATTTTTATAACTGTGCTGGGGGTTTACAATGTCAGGGAGTGTGGTGTTGGGTACGTGGACATTTGAGCAGACTCACTCTTGTATGTTGACATTTTACACTTCAGACACTTGCAGGGGTGTGGACCTTTGGACTGCTCGGCAGTCGGTCACACCCCCTGCTTTCCTGCATGGTCCGTGTTAGACTTGGAGTGGAGTCAGCGTGCCATCATGAATATTCATGGCATGCTGACTTCATACCGTTCAACTGCAGTCTCTGAGTAAGACTTATTTAGTCTTACACGGAGGACTCGTGAATCCGGGGATAATTTAAGAAGTTATGATTCATATTTCTTTTATAGAGACCTGACTTTAGCAATTAATTTGTGTGTGTGTATATATATATATGTGTATGTATATGTGTATATGTGTGTATGTATTAGTATGCATATACACATATATAAGTGTATGTATGAGGACGGATTCACTTCATAGTATCGAAATACTGAATTATTGAAATTCAGTATCACAAAACTATAAAGTCAAATCCCCTAAATGCAGAACATACACAAATGCAAAACACAAAACCATGAATCTACAAATCCCCATCAAACACACATCACACACTACAAAGCACATACATACACCAGCGTACATACCTCCCAACACTTCTGTACAATAAACATAACACACATGCACACAACCAAATACATACACACACCTACCCTTAGTATATGCAGGGTGGCAAGCCCCCCTGAATCCCCCACCCCCCATCTTATATATACTAACTCAGAGGTTGCAGAACACTCCAAAGCACACTCAACCCAGCATTGCACATTCCACAGCCCCCTGCACAAACACCAGCACTCCCAACGCTAACACATTCACACTGCACAGCACGTACCCTAACCCACACCTCAGACATCCCAACACACTCAAACACACACAAACCCTCCCCAAAACCTCAAAAACAGTACACTTACCTAACACGCTATCCATACCGCGGGTTCGACATAATCCATTTGACACTTCCAGGTTCGTAGTTTCCGTCTGTTCGACTTTACAGGCTCGAAATTCTAAAATTCGATATTTTAGGATTTTGAGCATGTAAAGTGAACCCGTATGAGGACACACATGTATATACATAAATAATCTCAAACTTGCACATTAACTATTACATTTGGTTTGTATTTAATTATTAAGTTGATTCTAAAGCTACTTCTGCACACAATAATCTCATTTAAATTATGTATGTTTCACTAATAGTACTTGTCAGAGCTGCTAACTATGGTCATGAAGGCTAGAGAAAGCAGTCTGACAGATTGTGTTCTATCTCTCAGACTGGGAATCTTAAGAATGCCATGTCTGTTGATGGGAATTTTTTTGTTACATCACTGCTTGTTTTTTAGTAATTCTTCGGACGTTTCTTTAACTTTCTGGCCCAAAAGTAAAGTATTTTACATTTTAGGTATTGTTATCATACAAACAGATCTGTCATACATCATTACACATACCTGAGTATATTAGGAAAATAGAAAGAGTTGTCTAAATAGAAATTTGATTATTTTTTATTATTTTAACTATATCTACATTTACTTATGTCCTTATCCTTAGATTCTTTAAATGTAAATGGACTCAGTAATCCAAGGAAAAGATTTAGTTTATTAAGGTATTTAAATGTAAATAACCCCCAAATAGTATTCCTACAAAAAACTAATTTTAAAGCAGCTAAAAAGAATGTCTGGAACCCCATAATTGCACATTACTAGCCCATTCTTCATGTAAAGCTAAAAAGAGAGGTGTCATGATTCTCTGGAAAAGAAGTGTTATTCACCTGCAAATTTTATATAAATATGAGGATCCTGAGAGACTATTAACCATCATCATTATTAAGCTTAATAATAGAATTTTATCACTAGTCAATCTATACTGGTTTCCAGGATTAGGTGTGTCAACTGCAAGACATCATCTGGATTTTATTACAAATACTTATAAAGGTAATCTTGTACTGGGGGGACTTCAACGGTATTTTAGCTAGTCTTGAAACTATTAACAATAGACCATGAAGGCTAACATCCACAGCAAAGCTGTTTAAAAATTGGATTGATTCCCTTAATTTATATGATACTTTTAACTCTAAACATAATCAGTTTCTGAAATTTTCTCATATTGATAATAGGTTCAAAACCTATACTAGGATTGATAGAATATTAGTCTCTAATGATTTAAAGCTAAAACTTTAAATTCTATAATTTCTTGCCAATTTCCAATCATTGTTTCAAACTTGAAATACAGCTAGAGTTTACTAAATTAATTTCTATACCTAGAATCCCTGCATATATCACCAAAATTAAAGATTTCAAACCTTAGTTATTAGCGGAATTAAAATACTTTCAAGAAGTAAACACTAGTTTTAATACTAATGTAATAATGATATGGGATGCTTTAAAGGCCTTTATTTATGGTAGAACTGTCACCTGGTCCAAGAATAAAATAAAGGAATGGGAATCTGAGATGCAAAATCTGCAAAACCAAATTTCAATGCTTAAATCAACATCAGCACACTTGTCACCAGCTGATAAAAAATAATTAGTTGAATAAAACGTACTCAAATATTTTGACACACACAAAGAATTTAGCTCTAGAGAAGATGAAATTAAATTCATATGCACTAACTCCAAAGCACATGCATAATTTCGCAGTTAGAGCCAAGATTTACTCTAAATCAAATAATATCATAGAAATAATACATGAGTCTTCCAATAAGACAGCATCTGATATAGGAGATATATGAAATTCCTTCAGGTTTCATTACACCAATCATTATAATTCTGATAATTTGAGTTGTAATAACCTAGATGAGGAGTTGTCTACGATAAAGTTACAGAGAATCCCTGATGAACTTAAAGTGAACTTGTAAAAACAAATAACTCTAAATGAAATAAAAGATAAAATTAAATGTTTTAAAACTAATAAGGCCCCTGGCACAGATGGCATTATAATAGAAATGTACAAACTATTACCCACAGCTACTATTTCTCTTCTTCATAAAGCTTTAACAGTAGTACAGTCTGAAAACATGATACCACCATCCTGGAAGTATTCCTTAATCACCCCCATTCTCAAAACTAATAAAGAACCACACTTCTGTAAATCTTACAGGCCAATTTCCTTACTAAATAATTATTATAAAATCTTTATGTCCATACTTGTTGATAGAGTGAACGTCCTGCTTATGAAAATGATAAATTATTATCAAACAGGTTTTATACATAAAAGACACACGAGCAATAATATTAAAAGAATACTAACACTTATTGAATATCTAAATAAACAGGGTTGAAGAAGCCCTTTTAGTCAGCTTAGACACAGAAAAAGCTTTCAGCTCTATCAACTGGGACTCATTTTTGGAATATTAAACACATTAGCATTTCTACCATCATTTATTTCTGTGATAAAAGCTGTTTGCAAAGATAATCTTGCTTATGTTAAACTAGGCCCTTGTGTGTCTGAGTCCATTCTAATAACTAAAGAGACTAAGCAAGGCTACCCACTGTCTCCCATCCTATTTGCTCTAAATATAGAAGCTTTTTTCTCTTTAATAAGAAATAATCAAAAGATTAAGGATATTAATTTTATAACTCCAAAATAACTCTCTTTGCAGATGATGATTACTCATCCTATCCAACTCAGAGTCTGAATTGCAAGAATTGGACTTAGTTATAAATCGTTTTCAAGAAATTTCAGGACTTCATTTCAATAAGCAGAAATCTAATCATATTATTTTGAATAACAAAGCAAAACTCATCCTGGCAGCCAAAACTTTATTGGAGAACAGGTACGTTCATTAAATTACTTGGGTATAACCCTAAATACTATTGAAGTGACAAGAGAAACCAATTATAAAAGCATGCTATCTTTAGTAAATAACCACATAAGTAAGTGGTACAACATATTCTTCTCTTTTGAAGATAGGTTGCAATTAATAAAAATGGTCCTTTTCCCAAAGATTCTCTATGTAGTATTAGCCCTCGGCACACCTCATGGAAATAAATTTACCAGAAATTTAAATAATTTTATTAAACTTTTTTATGGTTCCCTAAAAAGAACAGAATAGCTTATAGCCATCACATTAGATCTTGGGATAAAGGCGGCATAAAATTCCCAGATATAGAAACTTACATAAGAACCTTGCTGCTTAAAGACATCATAAGCTGGGTAGACCCAAATTATACTTCTGATTGGAAGTCTTTACACTTAGTGTATTTTCATTACAAAATATAGATATCATCAAAAGTATTTTTTAGTGAATCTTCTAATAAACTTTGGTATTTTATTTGCCACTCTGTACAATACAATGTCGCAAAACCTTCAAAGTCTAATATCATAAACAACACCTTTAACTTCTGGAAGATAAAAAACTCCAAAGCAGATATTAAAATTTGGCTTGATTTACTTGTTCCCTTCAAAATTACAAAAAACATTCTGGATAAATTACACTTAAAACATTTCAGTGAATGGGAGAACAATAAATTTGTATGCTGGAACCATTGCATAAACAACTTAGAAGTCTGAACTGCGCAACACATTATTAATGAATTCAATCTACAGACACTAGACTGGTTACTATTGCAAAGTATAGTGAATTATTCAAAGGATCTAAGTAGAATTATTAGTAACTCTTCCTATAAAGACCAACCACCTTTAATTTGTTATATATTTGAATTATTGTACAATAATTTTAACTTTAACAATATAATTTCCAAACTGTATGGTATACTAATAGGATATAAAACTGCGCTAAAAATAAACATCAGAACTCAATAACTAAGGGTTTCTCTTTCAGTTATACTTTACTCAGGAAATCCAAATTATCTTCTATAAAATTAACATCCTGGGGACAGTATTGGAGTATTTTTATGTGGAAGTTCCTGTATAGAGCCTTTTTAACTCCTGAGAGGGTTGCAAAATTTAATAAAACTGACAACATTATTTATTGGAGATGCTGTTCCCCATGTAAAGCAGATTGGATCCACATTTTTATGAATGTCCCTGTTTGAAACAGTTTTGGAATAATATTGAAGATTTTAAAACATTATCTACAGATACTTTTTCTCTAACTAAATCACTAATAATCTTTAATGTAAATGAAGGTTTTGTAGTGATTAATGCCAATGCATATCTCTTATGGACAGTACTAGCGATTGCTAGAAAGTGTATAACAAGAAAATGAAAGTCAACCACCTCTCCAACTATAGAAGATTTTCTGGCCCACCTTAAAGAAGTGATTTCCAGAGAAACCAAAATGAAAGAAGTGATAATAAATCCGAGAAACTTTAATAATCCTTGGATAAAGGTATTTTTTCTCTTTGAAAATATTCATAAAGACTCTGTTTCTGAATTATCTGATGTTTATTATGAACATTTTTGTTATTGTTTTATAATTGCATCAATTTTGGGCCTCTGTAAATATTGTATATAGTTGTAGTGTATCATTTTCATTGTTCTTTTATGTTTGAAAATTGTATCCACGGTGTTCATATTATCGTTAAACTTATCATTTTCTTACTTCAATAAAAATATTTGTTAAAAAAAAAGAGTATAGACCACAAAAACTTTCTTAAACATAAACACAAGTGCTAAAACCAAAACTAAGATGCTTAAAATAACAGGTAAATTTAATCAGGCTACTAACAAGCAATAATAAATGCAATAGAATAAAAACACTTGAACACTTAAGAGCACACAGCAAAAATAAGGTGATAAAGTAGGAAGAACACAATTCGAGTAAAAGCAGCTGAATAAAGTGCAGACCACAAAAACTTTCTTAAACGTAAACACATAAATGCGTAAACTTCAATAAAAATATTCACTCAAAAAAGAGTGCAGACCAGAAAAACTTTCTTAAAAGTAAACACAAGTGCTAAAACCAAAACTAAGATGCTTAGAATAACAGATAAATGTAATCAGGCTACTAACATGCAGTAATAAATGCAGCAAAATAAAAACACTTAAACACTTAAGAGCACACAGCAAAAATAAAGTGATAAAAGTAGGAAGAACACAATTACAGTAAAAGCAGCTGAATAAAGTGTAATTGTTTTTTATTAAGTGGAGAGGGAGGAAACAGAAGATAGTTCAAGATTAAGCTACTAAGGGGGTTGCCCTTCCCAAATGCTCTCTCTCTGTACTATCAGTAGACTGATCTGATCAGATGGGATGGGGTGTCCAAAATCAAAGAAGCAAGGGGGTAGTCCTTTCCAAATGACTCCCTGTACTCAGTTGAGTGAGAAAGTGAGATGGGAATGAGAGGAGTGAACAAAATCAATTTTACAGCAGGGCAGGCAATTCCAAAGCCACCAGGTTTAAGACTTCAACAACACTTGGGTGGGAGGATGGGAAAAGCAAACAAAGCAGGCCAGCAATAAACAATGAAACAAATATATAAATGCAGTACAGTGCAATTCAAGTGCAAAAAAGTATACTTATCAGTTTGGTATATCAGATGGTTATAGAGTCCAACACAGCCAGATAGTTAGCACTGATATATCAGCTCAGCACAATTTCACAGAATGTAAGTCTTTGTACTAGAAGTACAACAGAGAAAATAAACCTCAGGCAATCAGATAATCACAGAGATGTTGCCCAATAGCCGACGCCTTAGGTGGGCTGACTCTACAGAAAGCAAAGCAACCACCACCTGAAACTAGCTAGCTAGCTAGCTAATGAACTACCCTGAGAAACAAACAAAACAGACAGACGAGGCCAGCAATAAACAATGAAGCAAATATATAATCAATTAGCAACCAAACACTTTTACAACATCCTTTAATGAAATAACAAAATATCGCCTTCAGCATAAAAAAGCTCAATAAATTCACAGTGTAACAGACCCCCTTCTATTTCACACCGCCAGTGTGAGTATAGTGACAGGATTTTGAGTTGTTCCATGTAGGGCATTGTTGTTTAGGCTTTGTATCCTTTTAGTAAGGTATCAGTGTGGGTGTTCTAGCTGCTGCATGTGTCTGGACAGATGCATGCCAAAGAGGGCATTATATTCAATGACTGACCTAATGCAGGTTCGGTAAAGGGGTAATGACACCCGTAGATCTAGACACAATCCCTTTGTTTATAAACTGTGCAATATGGAAGGACTTTCTTATAACAATAGACATATGTTGTTCAAAAGTTAGGTCACTGTCCACATAAATTCCCAAATCTTGAACAATTGGGTCAACTCTTAGAGGAGTTTTGTCAATGTGGTAGTTCCCTGGGGTAATTTATTTATCTGAGATAAACCTTCCTGCAGGATGGCTAAGTCATTTGGGAAATCAGTGACTGCTCCTAGCTTGCAGCTATCTGCAAACCTGTCAGCCAGAGCTCTTTGGTATTGGTTTTTACTTCAGAAAAGTAGATGCTAAACAGTTATTGTCTTTTTAGCCAGCAAAATCACTATCCATCTGTGTAGATTAACTGCTCACTATCCATTTGTATAGATTAAGTGCCACCAGTTTCTTTCCAAATTCTTGTAAAATACAATGATTGATATTTCCTCTCCAATTAACTTCTGTAATAATATTTTATGTTTCATCTTAAACTAAGTTACTTTCCCATAGCTCCAGAATGCATATTCCCATATTCCCAGAATATATGTACCCATGTGCCATTTTTTTCTTATCTGACATCAACAGCAATTTGGATTAGAACCTAAGAACATTATTGCCACCCCAGCTGGCATGTAGAAAATCATATGCTGGCAATCCCACTAGAAGATTCTATATATTCTAACTGTTGTTGCCACCCTTGGCATTAAAATAATTCTCCCCCAATGCATTTCTGTTAACATTCTAAATAGAAATGTTACCCAATTGCTCATCTCTCTGTGTATCAAATTATTTCTCAAACATTTTAGCTCATGCATAACTCAGGATATTAAGCCCCTACTCCCTACTGGCCCTCTGATAATTTCCATTATCCACTTAATAATTGCTAACTAATTTTTCTTCTCCACTTTTGCCGAGCATTCCTAACCCTATGGCTGGTTACACTGAGAATAAATGTGCTTCCAATGTACGTTTGAACAGTAATTAAAATTAACTTGTGCACCAGTTGTATATTTAATACCATTAAGTATTTATCAGGTGAAACAT
This sequence comes from Protopterus annectens, assembly GCF_019279795.1. Taxonomy (NCBI): domain Eukaryota; kingdom Metazoa; phylum Chordata; order Ceratodontiformes; family Protopteridae; genus Protopterus; species Protopterus annectens. The sequence continues at coordinate 897,019,241 of NC_056727.1, read as the reverse complement.
TGAGGGTGGTACTCTTAAAGATTTGTGTACTGTAGAAGGCCACCTTACACAGTGTTTAACAACTGGGGATCTTGTCCAAAGCATGGGAAGCCTCTGGGTTATGAATCTGCTCATGGTGATTTGATGGATTTTTTTTGGAGCATGTCATGCAGGTCCTGTCCTGATTGCATGGCCTTGTCACGTCAGGCAGAGATCACCTCTGGAGCAGGTGGTATGCTACTGAATAGAGCTGGAGTTCTTTAGGCTGGCAGAATAAGACATATGTTGGAGACCCTTGATCCTCTTGGTGAGAAGGTAGATGTTTTTTAACCACTTTTGCAACGTGGGTGTCAAATGAGAGGTCACTGAGGTCTTGGTCCTAGGTCTTCTGATTACTTTCCTTTCTCAGTGTGTCAGTGGGTTTGTGATAATTTGTGGGTACTTGTTTTTTCCCAAGGGGATGACTGGTACATTTTTGGCATTTAGTTTAAGCCGTGACTCGCCAAGTCCAGGGGCTGTGTGGACTGCTTTGCCCTCATCAATGGCTCTAGTGACTGTTTGCTTTGTTGAGGCGGTTCTCACTTGGACATCTGAGATGACAGGGAGATTACATTCTGGGATAAGTATTTCTTTCTTCTTGGGGGAGAGGAGGGGAGGGCTGAGAACCTGTCAGCCAGAATGTTGGGCATATCTGTGTGGTTCAGTGTGTTGTTTTTTGTTGTGATGAAACTCTGAGCATATCTGAGGGTTTTTTTCCAGGTTTCTAAACATAGCTGAAAAGAAGGCTGATTGATTATCTTAGTGTTAGCGATTTTTCTTTCTTGTTGGCCTTGGATGTTTTTTTTGAGACGTAGTTTTGTTTTTGCTAATGTTCAGAGAGTCTTCCTTCCCTTTTTTTTTTTTTTCTCATGCATGGTAGCTTCCTTCTTTTTTTATACAATTTTTCTTATTGGCACCCACCACCATGGATGCCTTTGGTTGGTGAGGGGAGGGGACTTTTATTTGGGATTTGCATGATCCATGCATTCTGGATGTCCCCCATAGAAAGCATTTGTGAAGGATTCGCATTGTGGATGTGGTATCCACTGGTCAAGTGGGCTTAAAGGATACCATCTCAGTCTTACATTTTGTCCCCATGTTTGTGATGATCAGGTCTAGTATGGGCTAGGGTGTTAGGGCTAGAATAATGTACCCAATCTATGTTTGGCATATCCTCCAATGTCTTCAGGAAGGCTGAGTGGGGTTCCTGAGATTGGGAGGCCTTGAGTTTCAGGTTTACTGCACAGCACAGACGTTTCTCCAGCCTGAGGAGTGCATCGAGTGCATCTTGAGATTTAGACTTAGACTTTTGAGCAGCAGCATTACCCTTTTTTTTTTTTTTTTTTTTTTTAAGAAGTGGGTTGTCTTTTTGAGCCTTGCAACTGCAAGCAAAAACAACAAATCAACCAAACAACCAATTACTACAGCTCTTGTGCTGAGGGGACAGGGACAGGGACAGGTGCTCAAGGCTCCCCACTCCACTGGTGAGCAAGAAACTTTCCTTCTATCCAAGGTAATAATGGACACAACACAGGACACATACACCACAGCCCAGAATACAGCAATGCCTGTAAACTGGTCTAAACTAGTCGAGGAGAGGCAGGAAAACAAGGATTATTTTTTTGTTTTTTTGATAGTGTTGTATAACACACAAAGAAAAAATGATTTATAAAATCTCATTTCTTAGCTACACAGTCACTTGTAATTGAAGAGTGAAATTTTTTTCAAGCTGCGTGCAAATATGCCGGTGTGTGGATAAGTCCTATGTGAACTGGACCTGTGCATGTGATAGGTGTCCTCACTATTACAAAAGTTGCATAGTGCAGTGATTCAAAAAAGGTCATACAAAGCAGTCTCTACAAAGGGTGCGTGAGGCTAATAACTACAGCACTTTCCTTAACTTCAAAACACAAGACAGTTTTCATAACCATAGCAGAGCAGTATACTGTTGCTGAGTTTGACAGTTGCGCTGCTTGAATATAATGCTTGAATATAATGAAATTCAGAGACATGCATAGTTCATATGTCTCTGATTCTCCTAATTCTCCTTGAAATCATCTTACTAATGCATATGCATTGTCTAGAACACAATTTGAACCACTACAGAGAGGCAACATATTCAGTAGACTGCAGCTGGGCAGCACTAAAGAATACAGCTAATCTTCTCAATTATGTTCTTACTCAATGTTTTCATTCAAAATATCTTGGCAAAGCCGACAGTAATGGTTGTATGTGTGTGTCTCAGTAAGAGGAGTTCCTTCACTTTTAATAGGATATGTGTGCACATGCGCACACGCGATCATGTGTGTGTGTGTGTGTGTGTGTGTGTGTGTGTGTGTGTGTGTGTGTGTGTGTGTGTGTGTGGAGGTAAAGGGACAAAATCAGGCACAATTTTAAATATTGCTGTAATTCACTTAAACGTTAATAGACTGATAATGTACATTTACTGAATAGTAACAACCATGAGACTTTAATGTTTGGAATTACAGACTGACTGTAATCCTTAGTGATTTTCCAGAAAGTCAACATTTTTATGAAATGTCAATAAATAAGTAAATAAAATCAAGGAAGTTCTGCAAAGTGGAGGTACAATTCATGGAACACTCTTCCAACAAAATGTACAAGACAATTAATGATGAGGGACACAGCAAACATATTGAACAATACAATCAGGGATGCCCTGCAACCCTCTGGACTGTTTTGAGAGGAATAGCTCCTCAAATAATCCTTCCAGTTAACCCACACAACAATGTTTTTTATTTTTTATTCTTATTTTGCCTTTGCTCCTGTGCAACTGTTACATACGCAGTACACACAGGAATGCATACGCATATTTGGACCAGACAGTGATATGTTCCTGCCTTCCTACAGCTGCATGGTGGGCGATCTGAGGAAGCCCCCACCCTTACCATATTCTCTTGCCACATACCAATAAAAAAAGACAGAATAAGTAACTGAGAAGCATCTCCCTTGTCCATACCTCAACAAATAACTATTCCAATAGTGTACAACATGACCTGACACCCCTTTTAACAGGCTGCGAAATAGCTGATCAAATCCAGATTCAGAATACTGTATACCTGCTTGACTCTCTATAACCAATGCAGACAACATGACCAGCCAAATCTCCTCAGCCTGAAGCCACACTGTTCCTTATAGACATCCTCCTTGGGCAAAACAGTAACATGCCTAACAATACCACCAAGAACAGGGAGAAGAAGCTCAGCTACTGGACCATTACCACAACCTCCCAGGGTGTGCCACTGACCAGATGAGCCTCCACTGAGCTCCCATTTATCTCTCTAAGCTCTGGCCTGCTGACCGACCCCAACCTTGCACCCACAGTTAGAGCCAGCCTATACATTTAGTGGCTGACACAGATAACCTATTCCTAAACCTCCCTTCTACCTTCATGCCCTTAAAAACCTTTTCTTTCCTTAATCTTTCCTTAATGTATAACCTAAACCTAAATCCAATACCTACCATACTCCTAAGCCTTTTTGTAAGGGGGGTGGTGCTTAACCCAATCTCACCATAGACAGCAATGGTATCTTACATGTGATAGCCATATCTCTCTCTCTGGTCACTTGAATGCTGGTAACTGGCAGTTTCTCAAAGTGACAGTACCAAAGAGATCAGGACACATGTGACCATAATATGAACACTCCACCTCAGCCCCTCCTTACCATTTCTGACTTCCTGGTCTACTTTGAGGCTTAACATCTGTCATCACTACCTTTCCCTAACCTTCCTCCCCTTAAAAGTTACCTAAACCAAAATCAGCAAATCCATGAGTCAGGTGACCAACAAATCCATGAGCCAGGTGACCAGAGACGACTTGTCTGTCCACAAACTTCATTTCTTGTATAAACTGCTTCTGAAATTGACACTGTTAAACAGCAACTTTCTGATTTTGCTGTTTTCAAATAAAAAAAGAAATATTGCAATTATTCCCAACATTAATAAAGAAAAAAACTTTAAAGATACATTGCCAAGATGCCTCTTCAATTCAAATATTGAGTAAAGTATTTATTTATATTTGATAGCATTTTTTTCTTAGCCATTTACAGTACTTCCATTGTGTAGAATAATTTGAGGCTGAAGCTTAGTTTGAATATAAGCACAGTATTTATATATGTTATTTTTCCCTCCATAAATGTGAGTTACATAATTCAGAAGTAATGACTTCTAAAGGGACAGCATGCTTACCCAACTATTTGTTTAATCTAGTTCACTGATAAAACCTGTAAAGTAATTATACAAGTAGCTCATATGCTAAGTATAATAATACTTAACAGATTGCATGTTATTGGGGAATAATGGACTGTCCAGAAGATGTGAAGACATATTTCTGTGCCATCAAACATTTGAAGATTTCTGGACGATTCTATATTAGAAGACCAAAGATGCATTCTTTTTAATGCATCTTGGTCAAACTTAAAAGGCAGAAAACGGAAAATATTGAAGTGGCTGTTAAGCAAATTCTTTCCCTGGGAAAGAATTTGCTTGGCCGTTTCGGTACTTTGCCATTTTCGGCACTGTAGTGCGGTCTCAGAGTTGGTATATTTAAGTAGGGGGGTGTGGGGGAATTAAGCCCCCTACTTAATGTAATGTATGAAATTAATTTTTATTTATTTATTTTTGTTGGAACAGTGATTTTTTTCCCTTGGAGAAAAATCGCTGTTCTGACACTTCGACATTGTAAGTTTTCTCTTACATAGGGCGATCAATCACCGTTAGCTTTTTTAAGCGTTCAGTGATTTAATATAGACCCTTTCTGGACATACCCCAGTAATAGTCACACTACTTATGGTTAACTCAGTGACCAGATTCTGATAAGCAAAGTTGAATGACAAAACTCCAGCATCAGAAACACTCAAAACTAGTGCCTGAAACACACAGCATTTGTGAAATGCTATGAAAAACATAAAGTGATATGTTCTTTGCATGAAGGGGGCAAGCCCCTAACAACGCCCAAATTTATAGTAACTCAATGGTTGCATGAAAAGAAAGGAGAAATTTTCCCAAAGAAGAGAATTGCTACTAGCATGTGCTGAGAGATGACACCATACCACTCAACATCTTAGAGCAAAAAATCTGGACAAAGTTTAAAACAGTGGGGGGACAACGTTCCAAAATAGGGACAGATTTTAAATCTTGCACTTGTAAATTTAGAAAGTTGCTAAAATAACTGGATGTGTATTACCATACATTTTCTGAAGGGTATGAAGTCTGAAAGTCAAATGTATGTCATTATGTAGTGACTTCAGCCCTCAGTGGTTTGCCACACAATCATAATTTTTTTGAGAAACAGACCAAAAATATGAAGCAAAAATCTGGACATTCTGTGAAGATCTGGACAGTTGAGAGGTATGGCAGTAACTTCCTATAAGGAATAGTGTCTGGAACTATGTTTCTCAGCATTTTGTGCTTTGGGAAATTCACACTTGAGAAGTTTTACCTTGGCCACCTGTAGATATACTAACCAGGGCAGCATAATAACAAATATAGTCTATATATTTAACTAAGACAGGTCAAGTAGTTATAAATCTTACAGTTTATTTCTTATTGCACCTGTAAGTGGAACTTTGATATACTGTAGAGATGTAAAGAAATGAGTTGAAAAGTTGAGTGATCACATTAACAACATCAGTATCTTTAGACCTCCACTTGTTTGTGTTGGAGCTATGTCAGATGATTGAGTTTTCAGAAACTTGAAATTCATACAGATGAGACCATGTGATCAAGTTTCCAAAAACTCAGATATAAAAAAAACAAAACAAAACACAAAAATATACTTGTTTAGATTTATGCGGGGGGGGGCTTCCTGCACCCCCAATGTAGGGGATTTTCCCCCACACCCCCTGTAAATTATATATACCAACTCCGCGATTTCACTACAGTGAAGAAAAGGATAAATTTTCTGATCGTCGCTGTACCGCAATCTTCATTCAAACGTTTTTGAGTTTCCAAAAACTTGATCATATGGTCTCAACCATATGACTATTGAGTTTTTGAAAACTCAATCAACTGATAGGGATACTTTGTGTTGAAGTTTTGTATAATTTAAAATATAAACTTTTGGGTTTAGTCTATCAGCTACTTTACTCAAATTAATTGTTTACATCTGCATGCTTGCTTAAACTTATCATATATCCCCATACTGTCTACTCAGTGAATGAAAATTAATATGATATAATTACTTTAGCAAGGTACACAATAAGTTAAATCCTTTGAATATAATTTTATAATATATGAAAATCTGTTGGATTTCATTCAGCATTATCTTATTGTTGTCAGTAGACTACTGATCAAAGAGATCACTGTGGAAAGTCTGTAGGGAACACATGTCTACTTCATAGGCTGTATCACCATAGTGTTATTAGGGCATTGCCTGGGAGCCCTAGAAACCCTACAGCAATAACATGCTAAAACAGGAATTGATATTAATGCCTATGCCAATATTAATGGAATGTGGTTCAGAGTCATGATGAGCTGCATTGAGTAAAAGGTCCTTATCAGCTTGTTACTATGTCATTGAATTGAACACATGCACTAAGTAGTAACCATGCCAGTGTTCCCCCTACCACCCCATACAACACTGTTGCATAGGCACTTACAGACACACAAACACACACAAACAGACACACACACACACACACACGTACGCACACACAGATACACACACATATGCGTGCACGCAAATGCACACACACGCACACACACGCACACACACACACACACACACACAGATGCACACACATACGCAAACATGCACACACACACACACACACACACACACACACCACTGGAAGATTAGGAGTCTGCATTATATTAGTAGCTATTCTAGAGATTGTATTACCCTGTAGAGTCTATTTTTGACTTCACTTCTGGATTAAGAATGATACTCAGGTATGTATAAACCAAAATGAGGTAACTGGCATATTTACTGTATTGCAATGGTGTTTTTACCTATGAGGGCACCACTTCAACTGCATGTTTACTAACTGTATGTCTTAGGTTACCTGTGTGGTAAGCTCTACAAAATGAGAGGGTGATTTTTTTTTAGACTATCCCTAAATATAGTACAGAAAGAAGTAAAGGACACCATAAGAAATGGGGAAAGAGGATGAATAAACCAAATGTAATACTACTTTATTAATTCTATTAGGACTGCATTCTGATTGGTGGTTATATTTTTAGACTAGTTCCCACACTATGAATCAGTATAGTACTGCAGGTCACTGTAAGTAAAATAGCAAGAGTGATCTGATTTTTTTCTTGTTAGACCATATGTAAAGATACCTTAAATCAAAAGAAGCTGCCTGTGTGTATGTATGAAATGTTCGAGTAAAAAGGTAAATATATTGGTAGATAGAAACATCCATGCTTAGCACTTTGATAATGACAATGGTATCAAATTATTGTCAAAGACAGCATATAAGTTTCATTCAGGATAAAACCACAGATTTAGTCTTGAAACTGCTTGTGGCACACATACATATATGCATACATATATAAATATAAATTTCCAAAGAAATTACCTACAATGTCTAAAGACTACATTTACTGACATTTGACATTGTTCTTAATTCAACCTAATGCCACATATGTTTAAATATTTACTACCAACATCTGTTATGCACTTTGTTCATTTATTCCCTTTCAGAACAAGGTACTGGGTAGAGAGAGAGAGAGACTATTCGAATGCCATCATACTGCAGATTATTTATTTATTTATAGTTATTTACTGGTTTATAAGTGACCACCTTTCTCTCTGACTTGCAGCGAAATGCATTGAAGTGGCTGTAGTGAATATGTACACCTCCACTTCCATCGCCATGTGACAGATAGAGCCAGGTTATCTCAGAGCCTAATTTGGTTATATGCTACTCATAGGGCTGAACGGGTACTCGTCCAGGGTGAAATATCTCAAGGATAGGGCTCTTCATTATGTTTGTGGCACCTCAGAAATCCAAACAGATGTTAAATAATTAAAATAAATAAATAAATATTTGATCATTAGGTAGGACCTGATCTGCCCTCCTGTGCCTCACCTAACATTTATCAAAGAAGCCTGGCTTGATGATAACTTTGGATCACATCGTGGAGCTCAGCGTCCATTCCATTCCATTCCATTCCATTGGATCTATATGATAGTCCATATCTAAGACAAGTCAATATCAGTGATGAGGCTGCCTTGCATTTAAATCACACCTTGGTTGTCCAAGGTTAGTTGTGGATGTACAAGCTGCTTTAAGGGCATCCTTATAAAAAGACTGAATTGCATGGATATCCTTGGTACCATCTACCTACTTACTTTAGGTATTCTCTGGACAATTTCTGGATTTGCTCATTGAAGCAATATAGTCACATGAGGTGGTTAATTTTGGGTAACTGAAACAATATGCACTCATTCATAATAGCTTTTGTTTTGTGTCTTTAACACTTGCATTAACAGTCAAATCACTGAATTCACCACAAAGCTCCTCTGAGTTATAGCATGCCTTAATTTGACATATTATTTCATTTACTTTCATATTTGAGGGCATTCACTGATCTTCCAATTTGATCTGATTACCTCAAGTCACATGACAATTCAGTCTTGTGGTCTGACCATTTCCTTTTTTCATTTTTTTTTGTTCCCCTATGTTGGATGAACGTTTTGTTTGACCACTGCTTCAAGTCCATGGTATAACCATTATACATGTAGTAATCAAGGTCTTCTTTTCCAAGCTCTATATTTCCTCCCCATATATGCCCTGTAGTAGCAAAGGGATAGCCAATAAGCTGCCACTTACTTCCATTGGTGATGTAACACATGAAGTAGTCCTACATTCCTTGCAACTAGATGCTACCCCACAGTCTTCTGTACCAGGGGGAAAAAACAAGAAAGTGTACTCCCCTAAGACACATATCCCAATTTTCCCTGTCTGGGGAAGGTAGGTGGGCAGCTCCTGTTGTTTTCTTGCCCTCCCAGCTCACTCCACCATCACACAAGCTAGTCAATTTATCCAAGGCTATCGGGGTCACAATTAGGGTTTTGTTCTGTTATGCTACAAAGCTGGTCGGACTATTTTTTGGTTTTCTCACCAGTTTTGCCACCCAGTACTGAGTTAGAACATTATACAAGGACTGAATAATAACCACCAATAATGGCACACTGATGCCCTGGAAGGATTATGTAGTTTATCACTCAGAAATACTCAGTGACTTAAGGTTTGCCTCCCTGAGCTATGGGAAGAGAGACATGATGGAGCTCTCAGCCACAGTATGAGCAAAACTAATTGACTTCAGCAACTGACTCAGTTTTTGTGTCATTCAAAGAGAGTCCAGTGTTTCTCAGCCTGGGAGGATATGATTGTTGGACCACACTGCTTTACCAGGGATGGCCTGCATCTTCCCCATCTAGAGTTTTGATTATTGGAAAAGACATTGCCCACCCCAATAGTACCTTTTCAGGCAGTGCCAACCTGATAAATCTATCAACATAACAAAACAAGCAAAGGAAAATATGAATGTGTTACTCATCAATGTCAGGAGACTAAAAAAAAAACTCCACTCCCTACAAGTCCTTCTCACACTGGAGAGCACTGACGTTTGTGTAATTACTGAGACATGGTTTAAAATAACAAAGAATACTCCAGCTGTGCAGGGCTTTAACATCTTCCACATGTGTAGTCCAGCTACTGTGCAGGAGGGGAAAAAGGTCAAGGTGTTTCAGTCTACATAGAGAAGAGACTCACATCAAGCCTGGTAAAGCAGCATGATGTACCAGAGCTTCTTCATGGCCAAATAACCATCAGAAATGCCCCACATCATATATTAGCTAGCTATAGAACTCCCTCTGTGACCCAAGAAAGCCACATCTATTTACATGAATTAGAACCACTCAGTATTAAACCCAATACCACTTTCTTAGGTGATCTAAACTGTCCAACTATAGACTGGGAGACCTACTCCACCCTTAGTGCATAAGCACAGAGATTCCTGGACTTTGTCAGTACAAATATCATGTAACAATTAGTCAGAGTACCCACTAGGGGGATTACTGTCTTGGATCCTGTCCTTACTAATATGGACGCATCTTGCACCATTCCTTGCATATCTTCAGAATGTTTTAGGCCTGATCATAAAGCAGTCTCCTTTGAAATAAAACTGAGACCAGAGATCCCTTCCACCCCAGATACCTTTAGAAATTTCTGTAAGACAAACTAGCTACTCCTAAGTGAAACATTGGCAAGCTTCAAATCCCCACCAAACCAGGTAATTCTACTGAATACATAGAAATGTACACCACCACACTATACCAGCAAGTAGACAGCCGCATAGATGCAGCTCTATCACACAGGAAGAAGTGGAGGACAAACCCCAGAAATAAACCCACATAATATGACCATAATATCAACAAGCTTCACAAGGGACCTTGTCACTGAAATAAATAAACAACTCACGAGCTTAATAAAATTCATCAAAGCAAAGTATGAGGCTAAACTAGTTACCCAAGCCAAAGGCAATTGCAAGACATTTTGTAGTTATGTTTGTAATCTCAAACGCACAATGCAGCAACACACTGAGCTGATTCTGAATGATGTTGCCTACAGTGAGGCTGAAAATATAGAGAAACTAGTGCCTGATAAATTTAGCTTTGACTTCATTGCTCTCTCTCACCTCCATCTGTCCCTCAAGATATGCCGGAAACTGTCTCGTCTCCAGCTTCCACATAAGACCAAATCTTAAAAGTGCTATCAGAAGCTAAAAATGCTGCATTGATTGGTCCTGTTTCAATCCCTAGGTGCATCTTAAGTAGCATGAAGCATGATTTAGCCACACTCATAAAACACTTTCAGTCTCAGCCTCCATACAAGTTTTGTGCCAGTCGAATGGAGAACAGCTACAGACATTCTCCTGCATAAGGAAGGGCCTTTCACAGACTCACAAGTCTGACCAACCTCATATACAAAGTCATGGAAAGACTTATCATGGAATCTCCAAATAATGGACCTGTCTCAATTTGGATTCATCAAGGGCAACTCATGCTTACTCAACCTGGAGGATTGTTTGAAAAAGTCACCATATCATTGGATGAAGGCAATATGGTACACACCGCATATCTCGACCTGTCCAAAGATTTTGTCACAATTCCTCAATCACACATAGTCAAAAAGCTAAATAAACTTGTAATAAACCTGTTTGTCACGCACTAGATTACCAACTGGCTCACAGATAGGATGCAGATAATCAAAATAGGGGAAGTTACCTCCACAAAGAGATCAGTCACCAGTGAAGTCCTCCAGAGTTCTATGTTGGGTCGAATTTTGTTTGATATCTACCTTTTTGAAGTAAAAGCAAATACCTAAGGGCTCTAGCTGACCAAGTTTGCAGATGACTGCAAACTAGAACCAGTCACTGAATCCCAGATGACTTGGCCATCTTGTAGGAAGTTTTGTACCAAATAAATAATGCTGGTACCAAAATCATAGACTGAAACTAAATGCCAACAATTGCATTATTGTATCCTTTGGGAAGACATCTATCCCAGGGGACTATCACATTGACAATACACCCCTAAGAGTAGACCCAACTTATGTCAACAGTGACCTAACCTTTGGCCAACGTGCCCTTTGCTATAAGAAAGTCTTTGTATATTGCACCGCTTATAAATAAAGGAATTATGGCTAGAGCAAAGGATGTAATTGTCCCTCTTCACTTAGCCTTCATTAGGCCAGTCATTTAATAAAATGCCCTCTTTGGCATGTATCTGTCCAGACACATGCAACAATTGGGACACCCACAGAGATACCTTACCAAAAGGATACAAAGCCTAAACAACATGTCCTACATATACCAATTCAAAGCCCTGTCACTATACTTGGTATCCTACAGACTGCTAAGAGGTGAGCTGTGTCAGGCATACAAAGCTTTCTCTGACCCATTAGTGATGGATTTACTGCACATCAGCAAGTCAAATGGCATCAGAAATACTCAGTCTGGAGACTTAAACCTCTTCTGCAACATCAGCAAAACAGTTTGGAGAGACAGGTATATCTTGCAGAGGATACCACTGCTCTGGAATAGACTCCCCATCAACATAAAACAAAGATCATCCCTGTCCATATTCAGTCACAACTTAGATTTATGAATGAGAGACAGAAAATTTACCCCAGCACTGCCCACTGTACTATAAATGGACAGAGGCAGATGCTAAATGATTTATCCCATGTGCGTGTCCCCTCAAATTATCTGTGGTATGATCCCAGTTATTCTCATTAGGGTAATATATAATTATCAACCATGTAAAATGGGATAAGTAATTCTGAAGAAAAAAAGGGAACTTGGCTAGGTTTGAAATGGCCTGCCAGGGCAGCTAACCTAGTACTTACATATGAACCTATAAATCTCACATAAGAACATAAAATTATTTTCATGTGAGATTTCTGCCACTTCAGGCCGTCTGGCTGTTATTCTTTGAGTGGTTAACAGGCTTTGCAGCCTTCGTGGTCCTTACGTTCATTACACTTTTTCATTCTTTCAGTGTGAGGAAGCTGATGATTTTTTTTTACCAGTAAAAGTGCCAGTATAGTGACTCTTTCAACACTGTGATGTCTCAGTGAGGGGAGTTCCTTTTGCTAGGATGTGTGTGTGTGTGTGTGTGTGTGTGTGTGTGTGTGTGTGTGTGTGTGTGTGTGTGTGTGTGTGTGCGCGCATGCGTGCATGCTCGCGTGTGTGTCTGTGTGTGTCTGTGTCTGTGTGTGTGTATGAGATGACATTAAAGAAGCAGGTCTAACAGCAAAGTTTTGAATTTACTGCTATTTATTGTGACATTTGTTTAAGAGTTCAAGTGCTGAAGCTCATAGTATTTGGTTTCATTGCTGCTATTGCTATCCAGTCAGTATAGATTCAGAGGGTTGAAAATCCCTCCAGATCTTGAATGCAGTAGAAACTAATAACTTATGACTTGTGGCTCAAAGTTCAGACAGTTATTTCTGGAGTTATTCAATGTTAGTCCTAGAAATAGTGATCAGCCTTAGCTATAGTGGGAGGCTGCCATAATGGTTAAGGCATTTACCTTATAAACCAATGGTGCAGGGTTTGATTTTTACGTGGGGTAATTGACTAATCTTAATGTATTCCACAAAGGCAGTTAGCCTAGTATGAATCTATGCATGTAACTTTTCACTTTACTTTGTTGTTGGTTGTAATTCTGATATGTTAGGTTCCCCCTCTCTCTCTCTCTGTAGATGTTCATTTTTTGATAGAAATTCTTCATGTTTCAAGATTTAGTAATGTGGTTTCCTTACTATGTATGCAGGAGCGTATTACCTAAGGAAGCGGGCACTCTGTACATGCACAGATATTTTGTACTTGAAGTTTACATATCCATCATGCTTCAGTGCATACATTTCTTTTACTGAACCATTGTTTAGGTTCTGCAACTGTGAGAGGGATGTTGAAAATGTATAACCAGGTTACTGTATATGGAAATGAGGTACAATGGACAATGGCAGCATTACATTTAGATATTCTGAGGTGATCCCTGGTTAAGCTATTTGACAGTATTAAGTTGTGATGGCTGGATTTGGAAGTTACGTTAAAACATCATTTAAGCAAACAGGCCAAGCTGAGAGCTTTTACTTTATCTAAGAATTATAGGATGAAGTTAAAGAAGTTATGGTCTTTGAAGTCCACTTTTATATCTCTCAAACTGTTACTGGATTAATTCTGGACAAAGACAAAAATATTGGTGGTTGAAAGACCCAAAATCAGGGACAGATCTTAAATATTGCTCTTAAAACACTTTGCAAGTTGCTATAATAACAAAATGGCATTAGCATGCATTTTCTGATAGATATGAAGTCTAAAACTCAGATTTCTGTCATTATTTAGCAACTTCTGCCAGGACATTCTGCACAGTTCTAGGCAGCTGACAGTTATGTCCACTGCATACACAGTTTTAGCATGTTATATACTGAATTACACATGTTACAGAAGTAGATGGCTGGTGTAAGGCAGGACATGACAATACAGCTATTTAGGATTCATAATTCTGAGTTGTAAGGTAAGGAGTGTGATGTGTACTACTGCACCTCTTGGAATACTAAGACACATATAGTGAGACATAACTCTTTAAGGAGTCACAGTGGTGCAGAAGTAAGATTTATTGCAAGAAAGGGTGCGCCATTTTCAGTCTGAGTGTTCTAAACATTCAGTTAGAATAATAACAAAATGACCAGTTAGCACTCATAAAATGGAAATTTAATACAAATCCACATTAAAAAACACATCTGGTTAAGCAACATCAACAGAACCATGAACAAAACTGAGGAAGTGACCTATAAAATACATAAATTGACACACCCCCTATAATAGGACCAATCAGTTTAGCGAAATAAGCACCAATCAGATAGAAAATGCTAACAAAATATGAGCAGAGACCATATCATAGGTTCCTGTCAGTCAGAATACAGGAATTACTACTTTAATCCAATGATAAACCTTTCACAGGGTGAACAAACAAATGGGACCATATAGCATAAGCACCAATCAGATGGAAAATGCTAATAAAGTATAACAGAGAACCAATCATAAGTTCTTGCCAATCAGAATACAGTATTGCTGCTTTCATCCAATGGTAGATGTCTTACAGGATGAACAAATAAATCTGAAACAAAACTCAGGAACTTGATGTCAATGACTTACAAAGCATATAGCGTATAACTATTTAAAGTTTTGATGCTCTAATTTTCAACTCACTGTTAAATGAAATGGGATCATTTAGTCCTGGAAAGTTCACAGCATCCATACGCTATTTCCAAAGCATTTCACGATATAGTAACTTTCTTTTTTGTAATTTTCTGTAGAAGTTCACAGTGATGTATCTGTACTTGGACTAGTACTGCAGTATGTCTGATTTTATTAATACCAGTTTGCATGAGTATTTGCACATGAGTAGAAAGCTAGCAGAAGTAGCTTCTATTTTTAGAATTAGTATATTCTTGGCTATATCCATTTGTACTATACATTCCTAAATGTGCTGTACTTATTAAGTGTGTGTGTGTCTTGCTCTCTCATTTTATATATATATATATATATATATATATATATATATATATATATATATATATATATATACACACATACATACACACACACACACACACACGTGTAGGGGTGTGATTTTGATTGTATCACTATATGTGTGTGTGTGTGTGTTTCTGTAGGTGCTTTTACAACACCTTTGCATGGGTTGCTGGGGGAAACACTTTACACAGTTGTTCTAACTCATAGCACTGTGGCAGAAATAATAACTGTATACCCTAAATGCATTCCCTGCTGTTGCATCACTAGTTGCTGCAGTAGATCCCCATTAGCAGTGGTGATTATACAGTTTTTTCTGTCCTCCTCTCATGTTACTGTGTTTCTATAATCCTAAGTTACTACTCTACACTCCCCTGCCCTCCACCAGCCATCTTTTCAACTATAGCAGTATTGCCAGTGTGCATGCTTACTCTCCTCCTTTCAATGGACATGTTGCTATCAGAGCTTCAGTGATCCAATACCTAACAAATCTCTGCCCTGTCATAGTACTGTGCATTTTGAAGAATTGCTTGAAGCCCTGTTCTACCAGCAACAGCTGAAGGATATTTCAGCATATTTTCCTTCAAAATTATTAAGCCATCATTAGCAGTCTCTGTGAACTCTACCAACCTTTCTTGTTCATGTTGCAATATGATTATTCACAGTGACTCTCGTGGGATACTCTCATAACTCTTTCACCCCATACTGCCATAGTCATACTAGTAGTAGCAGTCACAGTGCATCCCATCACCTTTTCAGCTTTTGTTTTGCTGTGTGTCCATCAGTAGAAGAAACCATTGCACACCATTCCCCTAAATTTTCTCATCTTTCTTACATTCAGTACAAGCATCACCATCCTCTTCCCCATTGGTGTTGCGTCCCCACATACAATAATAGTTATAATATAGCCTACCACCTTTTCTCCCTTTTATTTAGGAATGCATATAATAGTGATGGCAGTGACTATATACCACATTACCCTCTTCCTCATCAATTTTTCATGTCCCAGTAAAAGCAACAGTAAGAGTGCTTGCCAGCTCCATTCTCCTCACCATCATTTCATGCATCCAGCAGTAGAAGTAATTGTTCACCCCAACTACCTCTTCCCCTTCATGCTGCTTGTCCCCATTAGTAATTGCATTCACTGTGTACCCACTACAAACTACCATCCTTCATTCCGTGTTCCCATGGTTCTTTCTATGTTCCCAGTAGTGGGACATACTGTATACCACAATACTTTTCTTTCATGCTTTTTGTCATTTTGCTGATAGCAATGTAGAAAAAAATTGAAGACAATAAAGCATAATAAAAATACAAAAACTAGAAAAAATGGCTTAAACAACAGCTGACAACTTTAAAGCATAAAAACATAAAAGCTTTATTCCATCATCCAATAAGTGCTTTCCATTTGTAACCGAGGCTTCTTCAGACCGAATGAAGCATGAACTTAAAACACTTTTATACATCACAATGACATAACTGTTTGATTAAATAGTTAATGCTTTATTTTCTTTCTCCTTAAAATACATAGATACATAGATGCATGCTTCACTCCAGGACTTAATGACAAAGAATTTTAAAGTATTTTTAAGGAGAAAGAAAATAAAGCATTAACTATTCAATTAATCAATTATGGCATTGTGATGTAAGGTGGCCACAGTGGTGCAGTGGTTAGCATTGTCACCTCACATCAAGAGGTTCTCTGGTTCGATCCTCTGCTGGGGTGCCTTCTGTTTGGAGTCTGCATGTCCTTCCTGTGGTCATGTGAGTTTCCTTTGGGTGCTCCAGTTTCCCCCCAAAGATATGCTGTAGGTAGATTGGACACTCTAAATTGGCCATAGGTGTGAGTGCATGCATGTGTGTGCCTTCTGTGGAAGGTTGGGTGCCAGGCTGGCAACTTGGCACTGTCAAACTCTACTGCCAATCATAAGCAGATAGGTGAGCCACTGTGGTGACCCCTAACTGGGAAAAGCCAGAAGAAGGATTATGGCATTGATGTATAAAAGTGTTTTGTTTCCCTGTTTCTGATGACACCCATTACTCAAAGCATTCATGATTCCATTATTCATTAGAGATGACTCCTCACTCTCCCAGTGTCATGCTCCACACTTCCTAGTCGATTATGGCATTGATGTATAAAAGTGTTTTGTTTCCCTGTTTCTGATGACACCCATTACTCAAAGCATTCATGATTCCATTATTCATTAGAGATGACTCCTCACTCTCCCAGTGTCATGCTCCACACTTCCTAGTCCCCTTTGTTATATTTTTCTGAGGTTTTACTCATAATTAAGATATAAAACTGTGCTCCAGATTTGTTTTTGGAGTGCACTTTGGACCTTTACTATCCATAGTCTTCAATTTATGGCTTAGTTTACATACCTATGTTTATCATGTACCTTTCACTGAAGGATATGGAGCCACCACTCCTTTAGATGGCAGGATGCATGTAAGCCATAATCTAACAACATTATACCCACAATATAATGTATGTGTTTCTGTTTATACAGATTTAATGTATAATCAATGCATGCTTGCAAACAATGCACACGTCATGTATGAATATTGCTATTTGTACATTACAGTATCATTTTGAAAGATTCTGAGGACAGGTTTAGTCAAGAAGAATTCAAATAAATTTAAATGTACACACCTGAACCTGAACAACATGGTGGCTCAGTGGTTAACATCTTGGTCTCACAGAATCATAAATTGTTTCAGTTCTCACCTTTAGTCAGTATGTGATGTTTGCATTTTATTTCTGTGTTTGTGTAGTTTTGTTCATACACCCAAGTTTCTTCCAAAGGATGCTTTCCTTCTATGTCTGTCTATCTCTCTATCTAATCTGTCTATCTGATGTAGCTATCCATCTGTTTATTTGTCTTTCTACCTTTATGGTTTATGGCCTGGGTCATGGCTAAACAGGGTCTGAGATAGTCTAGTCCATTTACTCACTTGACAAATAAAAAAATATTACTAAGTGACTCAAATGTGCATTGTCAAATGCACAATAGTAATTCAAGAAAAAGTGAAAATAGACTGTAGACATGTCAGCATCACCAAATGGTGTTTGGAATCTGCACAATATAATATGCCTTTTTTAATCATAGTAAATTATTTTATCTGTTATTTCTAAATGGGAAATAGATACATGAGATAAGATTTCTTGTTTTACTTGTTTGCAACATGAAAAGAAATATGTAGAAGACTAAAGAATTTATGTCTGTTTAAAGTGGTAGAGGAAAGCGTAAGCCAAAAGATGTTTTTATAGAACCCAAAATGATCCAGGGAATATATTCAATGTTCAATTTATCGAGGTTACACTGGCCCACATGTTTATAGGAAGCTAGCCAGGAACCTACCACTACTTTACCTTGGGATATAAGCCCTGGTTCCAACCCACTCATTAACCAGTATTTTGAAATTTGTAGTGGTTGTCAATTGTCTGATCTTTTGAGGAAGTTTGTTATTGAAGGTAGAAATCAGTCTTTTTTTGGAAATGAGTAAAATATATGGGGAAGGCTGAAGCCTAAATGTACTACTTTTACTGTTCTAGCCATACCTCTTAACTGTCCAGAATTTCACATAATGTCAAGATTTTTGTCTTCTATTTTTAGTATGTCCCTCATAAAGTTTGTACTTTTGTGGCAAATCATTGGAGATTAAAGTCACTAAATAATGACAAACATTTGTTTTTCCGACTTTATATAATTCAGAAAAACATGGTAATACAAAGTCAGTTATTCTAGCAACTTGCTAAGTTTATAAGAGCAATATTTAAAAACTCTCTCCGATTTTGGGCCTTTGTCCACCATTATTTTTGGTTTTGTCCAGATTTCTTACACTAAAAGTTGAGTTATGCTTCCAGTTATTTTTATCAAGACAGAGCATTCTGCTAAATAAAAATAATTAATAATTCAAATTATTTAATACCTTAATTTTAAATAATTAATTTAAACTTATCAAGAATGACACCTTCCTCCACTAGCCTCTAGGTAACTCATAGAAGTACTAACATACAGCATTAAAAATCTTAAACACTAGGTCTTCTCCTTCAAACCCCCAAACTAGGTTTCACTGCAGAGACCATGCTTTCTTAGGTCTTGGTCACAAACTGTGGAAATCTCTCCCTTCTTTTCTTAAAGCTCATTCCTCTTACCTCATTTTTCAATCAGAATTAAAATCACATTTCAAGACTCACAGAAAATGCAGCTGCTATCTCTCTTGTTATATAACTTAACCTCTCCATACCCCTATTTCCCTGTGAGTAACTTGATCTGTCTCTGCATTCCATTATTTTTTCGGCATGCCTACTTTGATTTCCACTCTTTATAATGCATGTATATTGTGTTTTTCTAGTCACTCTGTATATAATGCCATTTATTTATTGCCTTTATACCCTCATTCCATCTCTCATATTCACTTAGTATATAATACCTGTATATTTTGCATTTTGCCATTCACTCTGTATACAATGTCATACATCTATTGTGTTTATCCTGGGCTGAAACTTAAATAGGTTCAATGTGGCAAGTGCTCTACCTTTGTTAACAAATTCCAAATAAAATAAATACAATAAAGCTTCTAGACAGTCTAATTATTCCATCAAAATGATAGTTGGTTCCATGACATAAATGGATAAAATCATCTCTGCAGTCCTTATCACTGGGGCTCAGTTAGTGATATAATGACAGAAAGATATGAGGGGGAGGTGAGAGTGCACATGTATGTTTGTTTGTGTGTGTGTGTCTCTTCACAAGTGGACACTTTGTCGGTGAGTTTTCACTGATCAAGTCTTAGTTACCAAGTACCATGTTCTTCAATATAGGGGTTCCATAACTTCTATCTGACTGGCACAGGGTACTAGTGATTGTATACCACAGGGTACTGGTGATTGTGTACTGCAGGATACTGGTTATTGTGCAGTGCAGGATACTGGTGATTGTGTACTGCAGGGTACTGGTGATTGTGTACTGCAGGGTACTGGTGATTGTGTACCACAAGGTACTGGTGATTGTGTACCGCAGGGTGCTGGTGATTGTGTAAGTACAGTGTAAGAGGATCAGTTGTTTTTTTTTTATTTTGACTGTGTCACTTTCTCTGTGTCTGTGCTCCCTTGCAGTTTTTATTTTTAGCTAACAAGAAATATGAAGGGCCACAACTTTTATACTTGTAATTCAGGTGATCTTACCCTTGCAAAAAGGTTTTAATTTTTTATTTGCATTTTACCTTGTTTGATGTGACATATGTTTTTTTTTTAACTTTCAGCATTTGTTGATATGGACAGATTTTGAGGTGGGCAGCTTCTTAATGAGTGGGCATCAGATCAGTAGGTTATTAATAAGGTCTCCTAAAGCTTTATATGTGGCATGTGTTTTGAAGTAATGGTTCCTGAGTAGAGCATTCATTACAACTACAGAACTAATGGTTCCACAGAAGTACAGTGGTTTCTCTCCAGTTAGTGCATCTCTGTAAATGTAATGTAATGCAGTTTTAGTGAGCAGCTTTGTATGCAGTATAATGGTCTTTCAACTAGCTGCCTTAGTGTTATTGCTCCTATGATACATATACTGTACAGTGAGAGTGTTATTGCTCCTGTGATACATATACTGTACAGTGAGAGTGTTATTGCTCCTAATACACATATACTGCACAGTGAGTGTTTTTGATCCTATGACACATATACTGCACAGTGAGAGTGTTATTGCTCCTGTGTTTCATATAATGTACAGTGATAGTTTTATAGCTCCTGTTATACATATACTGTACAGTGAATGTTATTGCTCCTGTTATACATGTACTGTACAGTGAGAGTGTTATTGCTCCTATGATTACATATACTGTACAGTGAGAGTGTTATTGCTATGATACATATACTGTACAGTGAGACTGTTATTGCTCCTATGATGCATATACTGAATAGTGTACAATGAGAGTGCTATTGCTCCTATGATGCATATACTGAATAGTGTACAATGAGAGTACTACTGCTCCTATGATACATATGCTGTACAGTGAGTGTGTTATTGCTCCTATGGTATATATACTTTACAGTGAGAGTGTTCTTGCTCCTGTGATACATATACTGTACAGTGAGAGTGCTATTGCTCCTGTGATACATATGCTATACAGTGAGAGTGTTATTGCTCCTATGGTATATATACTTTACAGTGAGAGTGTTCTTGCTCCTGTGATACATATACTGTACAGTGAGAGTGCTATTGCTCCTGTGATACATATGCTATACAGTGAGAGTGTTATTGCTCCTATGGTATATATACTTTACATTGAGAGTGTTCTTGCTCCTGTGAAATATATATATATATATATATATATATATGAAGCGAACCACAACCTTAAACCAACCAGTAAATACAATAAAGGTTGTAAGGAAAGTCACCAGGACGACCACAGCAAGAAAAAAGGTTTATTCAAAGCCAGCATGGCACAGCACAGTAAAACACCATAAATAAACGCTCTATTTTATATACGTTTTCGTCAAAGATAAGACTTCATCAGATAACAAAAATGAAATTCAGCAGGTTTAAATAGAACACACAATTAATCACAGCCAATAAAAACACATATTTAAAATAGCCATTAAATAATTTAACCATTAACTGCCTTACTAATATTGCACCCTAGCTACTAAAAATCATTCATATTAAATACACTATATAAAACATTGTCTAAGACACTTAAATATATGTACAAAACCAACCATGTTGAATAATAAATACCTTTAGATAATAAAATAAAATAAATACAAAATGTATATGCATTTGAAAATATATATGTATTTAAAAATGGACATTTGTAAAGACATTAATACGTAACCACTTTTTTTTGTTGTTGTTGTGTCTTTCGGCTTTTCCCGGTTAGGGGTCGCCATAGCGGAACTCCGGTCCGCTAATGATTGGCAGTAGATTTTTACATGCCGAGTTGCCAGCCCTGACGCACAACCTTCAACGAAGGTATGCCCATTCACACATGTCTCCACACAGAAGATGCTTTAGCTGAGAATCGAACAGGACAACGTCTTACTGTGAGGTGACAACGCTACACCATAAAAACTCTATCTAGTGGCCAAAATAAATATTGCAGTACATATAAAAAACATGTGTGCATTGATATTACAATTTTGCTGCCCTAAGCTTCAACAAAGGAGTAATGGAAATACTTTCATTTAAACCTGGAGGTCTGGCCGCATCCAATGTGACCTGCCAGTATAATTCCCGATACTCCAATCTAGTTTCCCATGCACCCCCCCGCCATCCATCTGCATAATTTCTAAGACAAAAAACAAATATTTTGCCTGCCCACATATTTGAGAATGCTTAAAAAGGGCGTTCTTATCATTCTTTTTACTAATATCATAAACATGCTCATAGATGCGCTTCTTTAAAGGTCTTTCAGTTTTACCCACATAGAAAGCATTGCAAAATTCACACATAGCCATATAAACAATACCACTAGTATTGCAATTACTATAGTATACACTAGAAAGAATTCTGTTTCTACACTTAATCTCTATCTTGTCTTTGTTAGATATATAAGCACCCTGAAAACAAGCCCCACATTTGAAGGTGCCAACCTTTTTATTCTCATTCCTAAAACTAATTCCACCACAACTTTCAAATAATTCCTTCAGATTTTTTCCTTTTCTAAAAATGATCTTAATAGGTTTATTAGTAAAACACTTCAAGTCAGTGAGTGAAGAGAATCTAGTCCACTCTTTCTTCATCACTTCACCCACAACCTTGGAGTCTGAATGAAACTCCATGGTAAATGGTTTACAAAATTCACTACTACCCTCTTGGTCTACTTGGGCCTCCACCTGTTCACCCCAACCTAACAAGGGTCTATACCTTGAAGCACAAAAGTTCATAACGTGTGCTTATATATCTAACAAAGACAAGATAGAGATTAAGTGTAGAAACAGAATTCTTTCTTGTGTATGCTATAGTAATTGCAATACTAGTGGTATTGTTTATTTGGCTATGTGTGAATTTTGCAATGCTTTCTATGTGGGTAAAACTGAAAGACCTTTAAAGAAATGCTTCTATGAGCATGTTTATGATATTAGTAAAAAGAATGATAAGGACGCACTTTTTAAGCATTCTCAAATGTGTGGGCAGGCAAAATATTTGTTTTTTGTCTTAGAAGTTGTGCGGATGGATGCGGGGGGAGGGGGGTGCATGAGAAACTAGATTGGAGTACCGGGAATTATACTGGCAGGTCACATTGGATGCGGCCAGACCTCCAGGCTTAAATGAAAGTATTTCCATTGCTCCTTTGTTGAAGCTTAGGGCAGCAAAATTGTAATACCAATGCACACATGGTTTTTATATGTACTGCAATATTTATTTTGGCCACTAGATAGAGTTTTTATGGCTTTAGTGGTTATGTATTAATGTCCTTACAAATGTCCATTTTTAAATACATATATATTTTCAAATACACATATATTTTGTATTTATTTTATTTTATTAACTAAAGGTATTTGTTATTCAACATGGTTGGTTTTGTACATATATTTAAGTGTCTTAGACAATGTTTTATATAGTGTATTTAATATGAATGATTTTTAGTAGCTAGGGTGCAATAATAGTAAGGCAGTTAATGGTTAAATTATTTAATGGCTATTTTAAATATGTGTTTTTATTGGCTGTGATTAATTGTGTGTTCTATTTAAATCTGCTGAATTTCATTTTTGTTATCTGATGAAGTCTTATCTTTGACGAAAACGTATATAAAATAGAGCGTTTATTTATGGTGTTTTACTGTGCTGTGCCACGGGTTTACCTTTTTTCTTGCTGTGGTCGTCCTGGTGACTTTCCTTACAACCTTTATTGTATTTCCTGTGATACATATACTGTACAGTGAGAGTGTTAATACTCCTATGGATTATATACTTTACAGTGAGAGTGTTATTGCTCCTGTGATGCATATACTGTACAGTGAGAGTGTTATTGCTCCTATATAGTTTTACTAAAAGTAATGTTACCATCTTAACTGGGAAGGAAACTTAAATCCCACGAGGGAAAATGTTTTAGCATATCCAGATAGATTATTACAGCTAGAATTTGTTTTGCCACCAGTGGCTTAATAATGGAGGTTGAATTTTTGCCCATGTGGTTAAAGTAGTGATCCAATCTCTCATAACATTGGACAAATCTAAGATACCAAACATTTTCCAATATTAAGTCCTTAGTAATAAGGCTGTTTAAACAGATGGCTGTTTGTTGAGGTTTAAGTGGGAAAAGAAAAATAAGGCAAAAGTGGTTGCTAGGGCCTGGCAGTATTATAGTCATAGGATGTGTAACTGTTATAGTCCACAAAATACAGGACAGATGAATACTGAAACATCAGTCTCAGGTAATTACAGAATTTTATTTGTAAAAATGTTTCATTTGAAGTACACATTCAAGTTGCACACTTTGTTTCACACATCAAAGTTCTTTTTTAATAACTTTGGCACAACAGATTGTAGTTTACCAGTTTTTGTTTATGACCAGATATAGCTTTTTTCCATGGAGGCAGTTCTTGCTTAAGTTCTGTCGGGTATGTATTCTAAGGAACCCAATTTGTTCTACATTTGCTTATAAATTTATATGTATTTATTTATCTTTGTTAAACAGGTGAATGAACTGGGACAAAGGTCCTTTACAGCCATTTTCTGAGCCAGATTCAGATACAGCAGAATGCAGACATTTGAATAAACATCATTAAAGACAGTACTACTACTACTACTACTAATAATAATAATAATAATAAAGACTGCATAAGGGTGCTGTCTTTAAAGGAGCGTATCTGTTATTTTTTGTAACTTTCTCACTACTGGTTAATACTTGTATTTGGGCGATCAACGATACACTTAGTTAGACAGCCCAGTGGTAGCACTGTTAGCGTGTCTTTGGGTGAACTTCAGCTTTTACAAAGTTCACCTAGCAGCGGCTCGGCAGGCTTTTATTCATTTTTTTCTTAGTTATTGCTACCTAGCGACCTAGACCTACTCCTGTAACCTAGGCGTCCTGACACTGAGGGGTTCAGTAGTATTGTGATACATTATCTGACTTTCATATGATGTGCCTACCACAGCGATAGTCTTCAATTGTTACACTCCTTGTAACCGTATATACCATTATATATCCCTCATAACCTTCACTATAACTGGTTTTCTCCCCTTGCTGCGACTTTTTGGCAGTGTCCCTTCCTAGGCAAGCCTCCACGTGGTCGCCCATAATATATTACTGGCGTTCATGATGGGTTATAGCGTACTAAAAGGCTCTAATTGCTAAAGTGTTTAATCTATGGAAATGTATTGCTCACTGCTGGTATTATAACTGCCTAGTATCTGTGCTGCATTTCGATCACGTATATTTGACCTACTCACTATGGAGTAGAATTATTTTATAACTCATATCCCCCTTGGGATCCTGTAATACTTGACCTAGATCCTTGGCTTTTTAATGCTATCTTTAGCCATATGTTCTGTTGAAACTGATTTGACTGCTTGATGCTTATGCTTAGTATTTGATTGTATCCAGTCATTAGGATTGATGCTGTTTGCCTAAACGTTTTTTCTAGCTGGTAACTACTGTAAGATTTGTTCCTTGGGGGCCCCACTGTATGTCTTTAGCAGTCTAGCTACTCTGCTTCATACAGCGTGCCCTAGGGTATATCTCTGTACTGTTCTTGTTTTTTTTGGATTTAAAGCAAATGTGCTAGTTATGTTGTACACACATGATTGATTAACAACTTATTTTTCCTTTGCTTGTTTTTTCTTTCTCTCTCTACCTTTAACTATTAACAGATTGTACACCCGGGTTCCTGTCCTTCCCTAACCTAAGAGGCCCTGTGGACATCTTTTAAACACCAGTATTCCTGAATAGGATTAGACATCCTCTTAACAAAGACTGTCCTCCCAGATTTTTTTTGGAAAGTATGTCCTATCATTGTACTCCTTAGCTTTACTCACCAGGACATATTTTTGCTCCCCTGCCAGGTAAACCAGCAGCCCCTCTAGATTGGCCTTTTGTTGGTCCCTCTCCTTCCTCCCTTTTTGCCTTTGGTCCGTATAATCCTCTCTCTACCCGTCTCTTGTTCTTTAATCTTGGTTAACCCCTGCTTGCTCTGTCTGATATTCTTTCCTAACCTAGGTGGCGCCCTTCTTACCACAAATCCTACTATCATATTTTCGGAGTATCCCACTGCAAATCCTACTGTCCTTTCCTGTTCCATAGTTTACCATTGCCACTTACTATTTCTCTCAGGAGCAAATCCTCTATCTTACCCAGTACTATTTAATTTACCCCCCACTTACCATACAATCTCCTCAAACTCTCTACTGTTGAGCTCACCCTTACCTTTACACCTGTTTCTCTCTTCTTGCCTGATTGTTTTCTGCAACTGGTCGTCCTGTTCTTCCCTACCCCCAATTCCCACCCACCCCAGGGGTCCTACCTTTAAACTTACTTAGACACACCCCTAATTAGCTAACTACCTATCACTATTTCCTGCACATCTACCAATTAACTCCTTACTCCTAAAACCACACCCTCTCTCCAGAATCAGATCTAAACTACCTCACCCTATTATTATATACCGTGCAGTCCTACACTTACTAGCCTCACACTCTATAAAAACATGCCTTTAACCCTTAACTCAATCTTTCCTCTTCTTCTCCTTAACATCCTGCTTTACTACGACACTCTTACCTCCTACGAACATCTTAGGCTTAGCCAAGCTCCTGTATTAGCCAAACATACTACAACTACACTTCCTCTACCTGACCAAACTCATATTAATATACTTTCAACCTGTCCCTACCTTCCCCCTCTCTACCATAAAGTACACCATTACAGATTCACAACCTCCAAACGGTTCTATCTAATACCCATCAAATACACAAAAGTCTTTCAAACCCCACAAACACTTTTATTGATACATGGGGACATCCACCCCAACCCCGGTCCCAATACCCTCCTCAATCCCACCCCTTCAAACCAAACTGCTAACTATACTAGCTCACCCTTCTCCACTGACTCCCTCTATTGCTCACCTAAATATTCGTAGCATTAACAACAAAGTAACACAACTCCATGCCTTAATTGATTTCTATGCCTTTGATATCCTCTGTCTCACTGAAACCTGGCTTAAACCCAGTACCAAAGACAACGAATTCACTCCCCCAGGCTATAGCACCTTAAGGCAAGATCGTTTTAATAAAAAGGGCGGAGGAGTGGCCCTCCTATACAAATCCCAACTTCAGGTAGCCTTAATTGACTCCTTGCCCCCCTCCCCAGCAAATGCTGAAATACTTTGTACCAAACTCCAAGTTAATAAATCCAAGGCTATAAACATAATATGTTCCTACATCCCCCCAGGCAAGAACATCAATACCCTAGAAAATATCCTTAGCTGGGTCTCCTGTAGCTTTCCCCAAGAAACCATAATCTTAGGTGATTTCAACATTGACTGGAACTCCTGCATATCCCCCACACCCACCATTCACCTTAATCTCTTTAACTTTCATCAAACCATCAACTCCCTACTAGAATAAATAAATCCACCCACAAACAAACCATTCTAGACTGGATACTGACCAACAACAATCCCTCTCCTATAAAGAGGAATACTCCTGACAATATCAGCGACCACCTCCTTACCTTTATCACTAAACAAAAATTCAACAATCCCAAACTAACTACTTATAAATACAACAAAACAGAATTCAACCTAGCATCCTTTCAAAATGAACTCAAGGAATATAACTGGTCAACTCTAAAATACCTCCCAATAGATGAAGCAGTAACCCATTTCAACAATACCTTCCTACAAATTCTAAACCAGCATGCCCCATCCCGCTTAGTCAGAGTCAGTTCCAAAGCAGCCCCATGGCTCTCTAAAACAACTAAACAAACTATGAGCTAGAAATAAACTATGGTCTAAATGGAGGTCCACAAAAAACCCAATTGACCATCAAAACTTCAAACATCTGAGAAACAAAACAAAGAAGCTTACCTATCTGGACAAGAAAAACTACCACCTTCAATACCAACAAAACCAACACCAAAACCCAAAACAATTTTGGTCAGGAATAAACAAACTACTCCATCCAGGCAACACCAAAACACCTACCCCAGCTAGCCTAGCACAAACCCAACCTAACATAATAGCCAACACTTTCAACAACTTCTTCTCTCAAACAGTCACCTCACTTGCAAGCACCATGACTCCCCCCCCAACCCTCCAAACTACCCCCACTCAAAACAGCACCCACATGCTAAAGTTTAATACCGTCTCAACAACCTATATCGTAAACTACTATCTAAACTCAAACCCTGCACCCTTCTGCAGACAAGCTTCCAGCTGAATATCTGCAACTAGCTGCAACGAAATAGCCTACCCAGTCTCCATCTTAATAAACAGAACTATAACTGAATCCAAAATCCCATCCTGTTGGAAAATCTCCCATATTATTCCCCTCCATAAAGGAGGAAACTCCAACGAACTCTCCAATTTTCGGCCTATTGCCCTTCTATCTCCTCTATCCAAAATAATGGAACGCTGCATTCACCATCAACTTCTACATTATCTCTTGAATAACAACTTGCTTGTAGACTCACAACATGGTTTTAGACCCTACCACAGTACTTCAACTGCCCTTCTCTCCTTCACTGACTCTATCAATATAAACCGCAACAACAACCTGTTCTCCTCTGCACTATTCTTGGACCTCTCAAAAGCTTTCGATATGGTCAACCATAAACTTCTCCTCGATACCTTACAATCCCTCTCACTTGATTCACAAGCATTACAGTGGTTCGACTCATACCTGACTAATAGAAAACAAGCAGTCCTCTGGGACAGCCATCTATCCTCTCAACTCCCAGTTACTATTGGCGTCCCACAAGGATCCATCCTAGGTCCCCCACTTTTCTCTATTTTCATAAATAACCTGCCCACTTCCCTCCCGACATCCACTTGTATACAGTATGCAGATGATTCCACTCTCATCTGCTCTGCTTCTTCCCCAGCACAACTCCACTCTGCTACCCAATTGGTCTTCACTGCAGCAGAAAAATGGTTTCAACATATCTGTCTCCTCCTAAATCCCAAAAAAAACAAACTTCTACTTTTCACCCCAACCTCTAAATCCACCCCAATCACTTTTTCCATTGTATCCTGTAATGGCACGGTCATCAAACCTGACTATTCCACTAAACTGCTAGGCGTCACCATAGACAATCAGCTAAATTTTGACTATCACATTGATTTAACTATCAAGTCAGTCAATAAAAAGATTGGTGCCCTTTACAGACTTAAGCCCTTTCTTACTGCTACTTCCAGTGGCTCTCACCCAAACTCACCTCATTTCTACATTATTGTATGCCTCTCCTTCCTTTATCAACATATCTAAAGCTAATCTTCAGAAACTGAATACCGCCTACCACAGTATAGCCAGATTTGCCACTGGCTCTCTATTCCAAACTCATCACTGTCTTAATTTAAAGAAACTAAACTGGCTTGAACTTCCAAACCTAATACTCCTACAGCAACTAATCATCACTTTTAAAATTCTACATTACCCTCCAACACACCCATACTAAATAAACTCATCACACCTTATAAAAATCTCACTACACTTAGATCAGCCAACAAGCTACTAGTTACTACTTTGAAATCTCATAATAAATCAGGTGATTCCTTATTTGCAAACACTGTCGGTTCTTATTGGAATAAACTTCCCACAGAACTGACCTCCCTAGGCTCATGTCACCTTTTCAGAAAACAGATGAAACTCACCTACTAATTCACTGGCTATGCCCCTGCTCCAATCCTGACTGACCTCAGCAAATTTATTACTCTCTCCAGTCTGCTCCTGTGTACTTTTGCTCTTCTGTTCTAACTTAAACTGACTTCCACAGTCCCATTTTTTGTACCATCACTCTTTTGTTCAAATTTCTGTTTGACTCCCCCTCTGACCATCTGTTATTCTGTCTCTTGCTTCTTTTAGCTGACCTCCTATAATCCTGCTACCTCTTGCATTTCTCACTATCTTTGTTTTCCCCCCTCTCCTTTTCCTACTGGCTGCTCCTTAGCCTCACTAAGTCCATAATACCTGTACCAAACAGAAACTGTATTTTTTTCCACATTCTGTTTACTTCCATACCTCTCAACCTGGAAACATCAAAAATCTGGACAAGGGCCATGAAAAATAGGTACAAATCTGTACGTTAATTAACATCTAATTTGCATATATAATTATGTAACCCCACCCACTTCGATGGAATTGTGGGATACCAACTTTCGAACACAAACTGAAGAACAGACAACCAAAATATGGCACCAGAGTCTCCCTGCAGCCATTCTAATGTCCCATTACCTGGCTATTTCGCCTCATTTACCATAAACACATGTGTGCATACTGCTTTACTTCTACAATGATTATTTGGATTTAATTTTACATTTTGCAGCACGTCAATGCACGAACACTAACAGACATCTGATAAACAAACCAATACTGTCTCACAATGAAAATAGACTTGGCATTAAAACTTCTCTACCCTTGAAACTCACATTCATTGAAACAGCATTGAAACCTACACCACATTCAAAGAAAATGCATCTGGCCAGTGGTGGATAAAGATTACCTTTGGTCTGTTTATAAATCATTGGCCCCTTGCACAAAACAAGAAATATATATGTGTTCTTTTCTTTGATACACCTTCCTGACTTTATTAAGTTATATTCCTTCTGTTCTATAATACAGCATACTTGTTAGACAGACTGTAGGTAATGAAAGAAAATGCATGAACCAATAATTACAAAACTGCCCAATACAGAACATTTCCATCATAAAAGCCTACTTCCACACCCAAACTATAAACAGAAGGACAGTAGCGTAAGCCACGGGCATCTTGCACAACTTCTCACTTATTTTCAATTTGAGATTTTTTTTTTTGGT
The DNA here is from genome assembly GCF_019279795.1 of Protopterus annectens. Taxonomy (NCBI): domain Eukaryota; kingdom Metazoa; phylum Chordata; order Ceratodontiformes; family Protopteridae; genus Protopterus; species Protopterus annectens. Next base: position 896,988,172 of record NC_056727.1, on the reverse strand, counting down.
GGAGAGCAAAAGGTCAAAAAACAGGGACACATTTTAAACACTGCTTGTATAATTTTGGAAAGTTGTTAGAATAAAATGCTGTTTTACTACCACACAAGTTACTGGCAAGTCTCAAACACAGAACACTATACACTACAATCAGTGCAACATACCACTATGCTAACTCAGCAGTTTAAACAGTAGAAGACTGAAACTTAATGTCTATCATTTAGTGAATTCAGTTCTCACTTCTCACCATAGCTCTCAACCTCTTAGCACAAAAAAAAAATCTGACCAGAGCTGACAAATTGTGGTGGGTAGGGACTTTTGGCTCTTTTTACCCTGTACCAAAGGTATAGGGTTTGAGCCTAAATACTTCTAGCCACCAGGTTTATACATTGGGGACATTTTCACACACACACCCCAGGTATTTTTCAAGCACATAGATATTTGTTAACTGCTTTACCATAACAATGTAGTATGTGACTGCTACTGTTTTATTGAGTGCACTGTAAAAGACCTGTGTACCATTTATACATGTATTGCGCTGATAAAGACCATGTGTGTGTGTGTGTGTGTGTGTGTGTGTGTGTGTGTGTGTGTGTGTGTGTGTGTGTGTGTGTGTGTGTGAGTGTGTGTAGGGAAAGGAAACTTTAATGTACTAACCTCATAAGTCCCAAAATGGCAACCCTAATATTTCCTCAGGAGGGTGGGACATTTCTCATTAATTTAATTAATTACAAATCTGCAACATCTCAACAAAGCTAAAAGTCAGCATTTTGGGATTGATACTCTGCAGAACTCCATTTGTAGCATGTTTACTACTTACCATTGGATATCTGCCTATGTAATTATCAGGCACACATACACAGTCTTCTTTAAGTTTGAAAATAATGCATAAGACTTTTCATTCTTAAAGGTATGCTAGTTACAACAGGTCATGTTGGAAGTGTGGCCTAGAGGGTAAAGAAACTGGCAGTATATGCCAAATAACTTACTGAAACTAGTTTGAGTTTCACAGCATTCATGTGTGTAAGGTGTGACTATGAGTGTAACTGCTCAGTGCTCCTGGACCCGAACTGCAAACAAAACATTATTACTGTTGGCACTTGCCAAAGCTGAACTGCTTAAAAAGGAGTAAACATATCATTTCGTGTTATTTTTTTCATAGTCTCGACAGTAGCAAGTGTCAGCCTTTCAGATGAATGAACTGCGTACAGAGGTATTTACAAACAAGTTGGGAGGAAGGCCTAAATAGTACTCTTTCGAAGAGAACACATACATACACACACATACACACACGCACACCTTACCTAAGCAAAGTCCCGAACTCGGATTTAAACTTAGCTTCCAGTTCCAAACGGCAAAGCAGCATTCGTCGTCCCTACTTCTGAAACGACAGCAAAGTGCAAAGCTGTCTGTAGAAGCCAACATTAAAGCAGTTTCTTCTGTCCGAGCCAGCAATCCCAGCATTCTTCCCAAGTCCTTTGTAAATGGCAAAAAGTGCAATTAAAGCAGTTCCCTTCTAAAACGCCTGAAACAGCATACTTCTTTTGAATTCACTTCCCGCCTGCTCCCAGCCAGCCGGAAATGATGACATGAGCTACTTGAGCTCAATTCCCACTGGCTGGTAGTATTAACGGAGCTGACGTCATCGCGCACGTGATGACATCAGCTCCGACAGCGCGACAATTAAAAAATTTAAAAAAAAAAAGCAAAGAAATGAAGGGGTGCCACTCGGGAATCGTGGCACCCCTTCATTTGGACCCCAAAACTCGGTAAAAACCGAGTAATTCGGGACGGTTGGGAGGTCTGTTTACTTCATTTCTGCCTTTTCCATATCTCTAACTACATAACATCTGTTACACTACTAACCTGCATATTTAACACTGTATATTAACCGTTTTCATGCTTTCAGCCAATACCTGATTTGTTGTCATGACTAGTTACTAGTGATATTCTTTAACTTTAAATTGTTTTTTATGATACTGAAGCTTTTCTCCTCAGCCCCCTGACTGAATTTTGATTGTCATCTAGTCAGACTAGTCCAGGAAAACTGTATATGCATTTGTATTTTGCCTTATTACATTATTTTTATAGTTAGTTTATTAGTGACTTCATAAACTGTAGTGTCTTAGTCTGATAGTGGAGCTTTTCTCCTCGGGCCTCTGCTTAAAATGGACATGTATCCAGCCAGACTAGCCCGGTTAACAAATGTAAAATAAAATAAAAATAAAATAAATAAAAGACTATTTTAGAGATAAATAGAAAAATATATACATTGTTTTTGGGGTCAGCAGAATCAGCCATGTTGACATGTAGGAAACATATATACACTTTGGATATAAGATACAAAGGAGGTAAATACAATGTGGGCCTTACTGTATGAAATAGCTAAAAACTGTAACACCACTCTTGATCTCTAAAGTAATTAAGTTTTGATTTTTATGAAGGAATGTTTTGAGATGTTTGTAAAACTCGCTTAAAATGTTAATTTGTCTTAGATCATCTTGTAAGAAATTTTAGGATGTTGGGATTGATTTAGACAATGCATTTTCACTTATAGCTAACTGATAGTAGTTTATGTGAAGTAATGATGTATTTTAATTTCTAATGAAATAAGCTGAGGAGAGGGTTATTAGCTTATTGCTTAGAGGTGGACAGTAGGATTCATGTAGGAGTTTGTTATTAAGGAGTCACATAGATATGAAGCTCTTTGTTTAATTAAGAGCCATTTCAGTTTTTGTATTGTGGTACAGTGATGTTTATTCCAGTGACCTAGATGGATAAATCAAAAAGTCCATTTTCAGTCTTTTGCAATATAATGGTGTTATGGGCTAACCCAGAGGGAAAGATTGTGAAACCATATTCTAATCTAGAAACATTTAGTGTAATAGCTTTACTATCTTCATGTGAGAGAAGATTAGATAAACTGTAAATGATGTTCAGTTGTAGTACTTTTTGGGACCGATACAAATTCATGATGCAAAAGGGTTAGGATGTAGTCGATAAGAATGTCTGTGTATCATTGTTGCTAAATAGTTTTAAGTGCTGTACTTGTGACAGCTTTTACATGTGGAGTAGGGGCTATGTTATGTTTTTTCGAAGTGGCAAGTAAGCATAACATTGGATTTCTTAACATTAATCTATAGTTACCATCTTTAATGTGCAAATTTGTACAACACTGTGGTTTCATATCTTGGCCTTAAATGCTATAACATTACCAGGTCATAGCCATTTTGTTGAAAGTCACATATAAAGTGGTCTGAAGAGTGTAAGTAGTAGGTCATTTAGGTAATTTCATAATCACCTCCATATGAATGCAGGCATATCCTGATAAATTAATGTGATGACCCTTAATGTCTGGCTGTCCTGCATTGATAACTAGGGCTATATGTGATGGGCCCACCTTGAGTATGTTAGAAATAGTATATAATATTGTGATGTATGGTATCCTCCAGTGCAGAGGACAAGTTTAAAAGGGATATCCTCACAGTGTGAGATATTTGTTTATTTTTCTTTGTTTTTTGTTTATTTATGTATAACTCAGTTTGTCATTAAATGATATTAAGGTGTAAGATCAGCGGCTTTGTCACATAGCCCCAATAACTCAATCTTTGTTTACAAATGTGTCATGTGGAAGATAAACAACAGTAACACAGACCACGTAAGCATGTTATGATCTCAATATTTTTGTCATAATATGAAGGAGGTCAGACAAAAGTCCTTAAACATGATTAGTATTATAGAAGAGTCCTGGTTATTTGTGAAACATCATTTGAGAGAGTTGGACATAAGACGGGTAGGGGGGGTATTATCTACATTTGGTAGCAGCTACACGATAAGCCTCAACAGTTTCAGAACTGTACCTTTTGAAGGAATGTCCGTGTGGGAAATGGAAAAGTGGCTAAGAGAAATGAAAGTAAGAAAAGAAAGTAAGAAAGTAAATTAACTTAGAGGTAGGCTTGATAAATGTCAGTGAGTTAAGAATTCTTCAAAGGAATTGTTTCAAACACTAGGTGGTATTTTTTCCTCTGCCAGTGCTACAGACACTTGCTGATTAGTCCATGAAAGCATATAAAAACACATGCATATCATGGCAGCCTTAAGATCTTCCATAATCTTGCAAATGAGGGCTCGTGGGCTAAGTATGCAAAAGGTCTATGTGGAATGCCTCTGTACTCCGGTTAACAAATATAAATGAATGAATGAATGAATGAGTTAATTCATAAATAAATCAATATTTGCCATTCCATGCCTGCATTTCCTTTAGACTTTAGTGCATATAGAATGCTTCTGTGTAGATGATATGTTCTCCAACATGAAAATGAAGACCCTAGCAGTTCATTGCCTTGGATAACTTCACAGACAATGAATAGTAAAGGTTCCATACCCATGCTGCTGCTAAACTGCTGGTTATGGAGTCCAGTGACACCGTCTACTGAACTGAAGGATGGGCATAGAAAGCATATTTTCTGTGAAGCATTTAATATTTAGTTCAGGCTGAATCTTTAAATGCCAAGATTTGTGTGTATGTGAGAGACTACATGTTAATCATATAATTTATCATATAGTCTAGGTGTAATATGCTTTCACTTGGATACAGCAACACATTGTCGTATATCTTATTTTTTCTATGACATCTGTTTTAGTGCAATCGATCCAACAGATGCTCTGAAAATGCCAGGTGTTGTGGACTTCATCTCTGCCAAGGATGTTCCTGGTAGCAATCTAACTGGCCACCTTTGTTTTGATGAAACCGTTTTTGCTGAGGATACAGTAAGTAACTCATGTTGTCTTAGACTTTTAAAAACTTTGTTGCTTTATGGAAAAGAAGGCTTACTAATAAAGTTATCTATCTGTCTATCTATCTGGTAATCTGTTTGCCTTTCCATATTATGTAGAGCAGACTTCACAGCTTTGCTGCTAACAGAACACTTCTGTTTTGTAAGTGCCCTTTTTTGTAACTTTATGCAAACATTGAAAACTTTGTGTGATATAGCACTGAAATGAAACCTCTGGCTTGTTATAGAATATACAACATCGTCTTCAGGATCAACAAAATGAACATGTTTTCAGCTTTCTATAATAAAGTGGCAGGAATACAATGGAGTTTCATCTTATCATTCACTTGCTATGAGCATTTAATTCTGATTCATAAAGGTGGGATGTCCTACATGTGAATATTCCACACATTCTGATGTATAGTAATCCCATTACTACCTGTAGAGAAAATGTACTACAGATGTTGCATTCTGTTCTCCTTGTCCCCATTGTGTTCTTAGGCCAAGTGGCTCTCCAGTTGTCTGCTGTTTATGTAAACTTAACTTTATAAGCCACTTTTTATTTTATTTTCTCCTAGTAATAATCACTACAAGATCACATTGTGAAAATATCCCCTTAAACTAATTATACTTCATTTGCCCTTGCATTCATATCTTCCAATCCATTAGTGGTAAACTACAGTATCAACAGTTTTAACTTTTAACCATCTTTTCCATTTCACTGTTAAAACCAGGTGCTGTTTTATAAAATCACAATAAACAAATAACATAGGTCATGCAAACTGTTTAACAAGAATAATTGTTACAAAACGTACCACTTAAGTAACCGTTGACAAAAGTAAAAAAAGGCTTTGAGTAGCAGAACACATTTATCTGAACTATATTTTTACATGGGAAGGCTGTACCTTTGCATCATATATAAAGCAATTTTATGAGTTGATTTTAAAGACTTGACCGTAACTAATATTATAACAAACAACCAAAGGATATTGTCTTATTTGGACGTGCCTTAGGATATGTTGAGATTATCAAACACTGTAGCAATCAGGAAAAAAAAAACGCAATGCTTAGGAAAGTATTCCTATCATCTGAATATTGAAACAGACTGTTGGCAATTCAGTCATTTGTTAAGGACATATGATTTAGACGGGGGGGCTATTGCCTGATAGTTTGGGGATGAGGTACGGAATTAGTTGGAATATGTTGCTATCAATGAGCTTCACATATTTCCCCAGGCAGAACAAATATTGAATGTGAAATGTTCCAGTCTCATAGCATCTTCTTAGACCTCTTCAAATTATAAAAGAAAATGAAAAAAAAAAAGAAAAATGCAAAAAAAAAAAATCTGTGTTGATGAGAACTGTGCTAAATTCTTAGTTTGAGCAACAAATTAAGTGACTTAGATAATTTTCTTTGCATGGTGAATGTTGGCAGCTGTAGTGGTTTGAGTCCTGTAGTCTCCATTTGCCTACTGTATGACTGACTTCAAGTCACTTTCCCAGGCAGTCCTCCCATGCTGATTTTGAAAAAGACTCATTTTGACTAGTGCGTTATCTTTGTTAGCAAATACAATTAAATGTACAAACATGCAAGCAAACATATTGATAAAAATAAATAAATAAAGCATGATTTAAATATCCACATATACCAGCATTAATTTATTTATATTTATTTGAAGTCTGTTGTCTGGAAGTTCCAGCTGGACAACAGCCCATTTTCACTGGAGGCCCAAAGAAAAGTATTAAATCTGGGAGATAAAACAGCATCTTATACACAGTATTTACAACAGGTTCATTGGTAGGTACTAGGCTATCGGCCCAAGGGCCTATGTACACCTATCCAGCAAGGTTCTACAGCTTATGCCACCCAAGAAAGTTATTTTCCTGTGCCACTGTCCAGCAGAGACACAGAAGTGATCCCCGGGGTGTATTTCCTATTTTCCATCCACTCATCAAGATTTTTCTTGAAGAGTGCTAATGAAGAACTTTGCTTGACATAAACGGGTAGCTTGTTCCAGAGTATAGGAAGTCTCTGTGACAGGAATCTATCCCTCCAGCATGTTCTGTTTATTGTGGTGACAAGGTTTATGTCCCTAGACCGTGTAGCTCGGAGGGATTGGGATTTCTTTAGGTATAGCATGTCCAACAGCTCTAGGTTTGACATAGCTTTATATGTTAGGTGGAGATCACCTTGGAGTAGGCAATATGCTATGGATTAAAGCATGGTATGTACACAGAGTGTGAATTAAATCAACTGAATGTGTCAAGTTATATATCTTACACACAATATTTACAATATTCATACACATGATATGTACACATAGCATGAGTACAATAGATGGAATGTGTCACGTTATATATCTTACACACAGTATTTACAACAGTCATTCTCAAGTTATACACAATCTAGATGGAGGTCGAACAGATCCCAAATACCATATATTAGAAGAGCAAATGTTGCAATAATGAAGCTAGAACAAGACAAATTGTGACTGTTTGGTTAATACCAATTTATTCCTATATTATGTGCAGAGTGTAGGAGAAGAAATTGTTTATAAGAAGAAGACAGGATGCTATTTTTAACGTGTTATTTGAGAAGGCATGAGATGATCTGTGGAGAAAAGGAGGTAAGAGTAGATGAACAGAGGGGAATATTTGTTAGTAAGCTAATTTTGAAGGATGAGGGTTGAAATAGTGGATATTGAAGGCATTCCCAAAGGGAGTTAGGCTGTGTTTAAGTATTGGATTCTTTAGCATTTGCAGTTTACTGAACCTGCACATCCACAGGGTTATAGCTAATGTGTACTTTTGAGTCTAGCTTGAAGATGCTCAAGTGCGTATCCAAGTATCCATGAGATGTTCTCTGAGATGGCAATTAAATGCCTCTCTGTTGTTGATTTATTTCAGATGAGCTGGGAATTTATTTATTTATTTAATATGCAGCTTGAATACAGTGCATCACTTACAGTGCTTGTTGACTTAGCTCTTTGGAGCAACGATTTTGTGCGAGAGCACACAATTCTATTTGGGAAGCATGTCTGAATGATAGTGTTTAATGCTGGGTACTTTTCAGGGCTGTAAAGTAGCTTGCATGTTGTCATTAACTGTGAGTGAGTCAGTGGCACTTATGTGTAAGTTCAAGCCAATTTAGCTGTCTTAGAGCAAGGTAATGATGAGTTCTATAATGCTGATTTGTTACAAAAGTTCCTATTTTGTTATAACATTGCTCATATTTATTTGGTAGAGATGAGTTTAGGCTTGTAAAGGCTGTGGAGCTATAGAGGCGTGTTTGAAGTAGGTAAACTGTAGCTATGTCTTTTCTGGCCATATCTGTAAGAAATGGTTTTACCCTAAACAGGGGTCCTACTTTTTAATTACTTGAAGCATGTAATAATCAAATTTTATCTGATTAAATAAGTAACCATTTATATTTTTGTGCTGTTGGTTGAAGTCACAGTGATGAGGTTTTTTTTTTGTCACACTGTTTGGGAATATATAGAATGAGTCTAGTGTACCATCTTTCTTTGCTACTGACATGATGGGATAGATAGGTGGTGGTATCTCATTGTTTGTGAAGGAACACCTAGAAGCCAGAAACCAAGAAAACAACTCATAACTAGAAATTGTTCCTATAATATCTGATGTCTGTGGTACTGGATATATTATTATAAGAATCTGCTACATGCTATGCTTATCCCTGAAAGACTACCAGGACCTGCAGATTAAACCTCAAGTTATAAATAGCAATGAAAAGACAATCATTGTGGGAGATTTTAACTACTAAAACACTGAATGGGTAAGGAACTAAATTTCAGATAAGTACTCCCAAATATTAATTAACTATGGTCATGAATAAAGTTTGGAGCAAAACATGGCAATGACTCAAATTGCTGCCTCCTCACAGAAGCTCTGTAAAGTTATTTCATAATTTACAGTCACTGAACCTTTAGCCTTTTGACAAAATCAGGTTACAAACTTACAGTAGACACGTGTCCTTATTTCTCAAACCATTAGTTGTTAGTGCAGAAGTAAAATAACAGAACTGCTCAGCACAAACTTCTATTTATGGCAATGTCATTCATTAGGCTCAAAGTATTAAACTTAATTTTGTAAGTTAGGATAAACAGGTTAATGGCCATTCTGTAATGTGTTGCAAACAGCTTAAAGTCCATCAGTAAATGTTCAAGCTATATACAAACTATCAACTGCAGTTTTATTCATAGATTTGGAAGCCATCGTATAATCAGGTAAAATCAAGTAATTCTATATATGTTGGTTGGTTGATCATTTAACATCTCTTTAGCTATTCTAGACACTGTCAGATATGTCTGACATTTTTTTTTTGTCCATCATGCAAGGTTAAAACTGATAACTTTCAACAGCCTGTGTATAACATGGTTCTGCATTTATTAATACAAATATAAACATGAAAAGTTGACACCTGGGAGCATCACTAGGATGATCCTGCATATTTACAAACCTAGGATCATTCTGCATCTCACATACCCTGTAGTTAACACAAATAATAATGTCATTAACACAAATAATTATGCCATTAACACAAATAATGATGACATCATTTTTAACCTAATAAACAATCAAACTCAGTTGCAAAAATCATCCTTCCTAGACTTTGCAATGACTACTATGATGCACTAAATTACAAATCTATGAAAACAGATTGGGATACTGTCATCAGCTATCCATGTTAGTCGATTCAAGAAAGTTGTCAAAGAATTATGTGTTTTGCTAACTTTTGCATTCAGGAACATTTACTGGCAATAACTAAATATACAAGTAAATTTATAGTAAACCTTTGGTAGAATTGTACAATTTAAATGGCATGTAACACAAAAAAATAAACAATAATTAACTTTCAGAAATTGCCTTACCAATGACAATAATTTTAGATTAAATTACATAAATTATTTGGACTTCCAAGATGACTGCACATTCATCAACAGCTTGATTTCAGCTCTCCCAGCGTGAAAAAAAAAAAGAAACTTGAGAGACAAGAGTCAGAAACTCTGCAAATTTTAGTAAATTCAGTTACTGGCTAATAATTACACTGCCTGGATATCAGAAAAGAAGAAACTTAGAGAGCCTGAAAGAAAATCAACTAGAAAAGGTGAAGAGAAAACACAACTAGAAAAGGTGAAGAGAAAACATTGGATAGGAAGAATCCTGCAGCTCTTCAGGAAAAGCAGTTCAATCTTCAGCTTTGGTACAAGACATGACTTCCAGTAATTTAGAGGAAGAAATAAATCAAATGCACTCAGAGGTAATTAAAAGAAATGAATCATTAAAGGAGTATATCAACTAAAATAACAAAAGGCTCAAAAAATGGAAGAAGCTTTAAACAGCTATTCACATGAAATTATAAAATTGCAAAAATCAGAGGCTGAAATGAAGAAAAGGCTGGCTGAATATAAACCTGCTGAAGAAGAGCTCTTTCCAAAAATGCTTTTTCAAAAAATGGTAGAGTTAGAGACAGAGCGCACAGGGAAAACCTAAAATGTTCTACTGTACCAGAGAAACTGGGAGGAACAGACTGTACTAATTTGATGAAAACATAAATGAGCAGTTGGACTAGTATTCCACAGTAGGATGTGTTGATTGAAATGGCAGATTGTATGTATGCTCCAAAATTGGCCACAAGAAAGCAACCAAGACCTGTATTAGTAAAGATGTGATTATACCAGCAGAAAGAGCCGATCCTGACAAAACTGTAGCAGAACAGCTAAATATTAGACAATAAAGACAGTAGAGTGTTTGTAGAAAATGATTATTCACTGTACACCAGGCAGAAGGGAAACAAATGTATCTCAGCAATCAGAAAATGTTGAGAGGCAGGTGTAAGATTTAAGCTGATGTGAACTGATAAACAGAAACCTCCAACGGGCAAACTGGTGCAACTCAAAAACAAACAAAATACTGACCAAAAATAGTAAAAGCAGCACCAGAGACAATGTATGTACTATAAAATTAATACAAAACAAAAGGTAAGTGCTTTTGCACAAGATGTGCTTCATCAGACATCCATTCCATCAAGAATCACATTTAAATACTTGTATCAATGTATCATTGACCAATCAGAACAACATAATCATTACCTATGCAGATCTCTGGACTTAAGCACAGATTTCAAAGAGAACTTGTCATTGAGACCCGGCTTTTTATCCACCTGTAGCCTCACTATCCAGTGTAGCTCCCTTTCCTCAGTAAAATTCTTAAGACCCCCCCCCCTTTGTGCACTCTTTCTATAACTTTAAAAACAAACTTGTGATAAGCCATGCTCCAAAATATGTCTGGCTAGAGCATTACTATCATCACATCTCTTTATATTATATGAGTGTTCATGTATCCTTTCATACAAAAAATGGCAAGTTTTCTTTCCTATATAAAAACTTTTGCACACCTAACATGTTGCCAAATAAACTAAATTAGGGGTCTTTCAATTGGCCTGCACTTTGAATGAGTATTTCTGCTTAGATATCGGATGTACAAATATATTGGAACTATCTATATAAGAACAGAACTTACAGCTGCTACAACCAGTGGTTCCCTCTAGGACAAAATCAGTTGGATTTCTTATTACATTGTCCCTATAACACAAATGGCATTTAAGGGATTTCTTGTTCTTATATCTAAAAATGGTCTCTCCCCTACTATTTCCTTAACACAACCGTTCACAGTCAAATTCTGCCAATTAGAATTGATAACAGTATGTATCTGCTCAATATCGCTAGCATAAGATATGACTATGGGTTCATGTCCATTGTTTTCCATACACCTATTATACATTACATCTATGGAGTCATCTGAATAATATTGTTTGGCAGTATCCATTCTCAAGTGATGGACTTCATTGACCATTTTCTCAGCTTCATTATGTTTATAGCCCCTCTCCATAAAATCACCCTGTAAAATGCTCAAGTCCTTAACGAAGCCTTTATCCATATTATTTAGACATGATATCCTCATCCCTTGCCCTTTAAGGATATTTTTATATATGTGTGGGGTGCATGCTATTACATTGAAGGACAGTATTCTTTCTACAAGGTTTCCTGTAAAGCCTAGTTGTAAAATCCCCTTTGCCGTCTTTAAATACAGAGACATCCAGAAAAGTTACCTTCTGTCTAGAAGAATTATGAGTGAACTTCAAAAATGTAGTTGTGGTGTGTAAAAATGAAACAAAATACTCTGTGTTTCACTACCCTTTCTCAGAAAAAAGATGTCATCAACAAATCTGTAAAACACGACAGAACCAGCAAACTCATTGTTCACTACATATTCTTCCCAAAAGGCCATGACCATGTTGGTGTAGCTATTGGCATAAGACATGCCCATAGCTACATCAGTATTCTGTATATAATACTCATCATGAAACAGAAAAACGTTGTTCTCCAACACAACTTCCAGAAAAAGGCATATCAAATCCACTTGCTTAACATCATAATCACTATGTGAAATTAAATAACACTTGGTCATTTCTATACCGTCAAAGTTGGGAATACTAGTGACATCTAGTGTATAAAATGGCTCTATAGGTGTAATGGATAATAGGGGAGTGGAGAACAAGGGATGTGAACCCATAGTCATACCCTATGCTAGTGATATTGAGCAGATACATACTGTTATCAATTCTAATTGGCAGATTCTGACTGTGAGTGATTGTGCTAAGGAAATAGTAGGGGAGAGACCATTTTTTTAAATATAAGAACAAGAAATCCCTTAAACGCCGTTTGTGTTATAGGGACAATGTAATAAGAAATCCAACTGATTTTGTCCTAGAGGGAATCATTGGTTGTGGCAGCTGTAAGTTCTGTTCTTATATAGATAGTCCTAATATATTTGTATATCCGATATCTAAGCAGGAATACTCATTCAAAGTACAGGCCAATTGTAAGACCCCTAATTTAGTTTAATTAGCCACATGTAAGGTGTGTGAAAGTTTTTATATAGGAAAGACAACTCGCCCTTTTTATGAAAGGATATGTGAACACTCATATAGTATAAAGAGATGTGATGATAGTAATGCTCTGGCCAGGCATATTTTGGAGTATGGCTTATCACATGAGTTTGTTTTTAAAGTTATAGAAATAGTGCGCAAGGGACCATGTGGGAGAGATCTTAAGAATGTTAGTGAGGAAAGGGAGCTACATTGGATAGTGAGGCTACAGGTGGATAAAAAGCCAGGCCTCAGTGACAAGGTCTCTTTAAAACCAGTGCTTATGTCCAGAGATTTGGATAGGTAATGGTTATGTTGTTCTGGATGGTCACTGATACATTGATATAAGTATTTAAATGTGATTCTTGATGGAATGGATGTCTAATGAAGTACATCTTGTGCAAAAATGCTTACCTTTTGTTTTGCATTCATTTTATTTTATTAAACTGTGTTTTTATTATAGTACACACTTTGGTGCTGCTTTTACTATTTTGGTCAGCATTTACAGTGATATACCTAGCTGTCTTCTGAATATTTTTCTTGTATGATCAAATTATTATTTTTTTTTATGTAGAACAGTCTAAGGAAATACAAAAGTTTATCCAGCAAAAAGTGAGCCATCAAACAGAAAGGGACTATACTTCTCATTTTCTTATATTAAAATTTATAGACAGACTTTGCCAGTAAAACCTTTACTAGTGTTCCAAGGGAAAATGCTTAAGAGACAGAAAAAAGCACAGGAGCTGATTAGAAGAATCAGGAATACATTATAATTGAACTGGAATCTTTGGTTGGGAGATGGAGATAAAGAGAAAGAATACCAGCAACAATTAAATTATTGAATAATGTGAGACTATAAAGCATCAATCACATTTGTGAAATATGGCTCTACAAGAAAAAGTGGCAAAATTGGACTTTTGTTGACTTTGTTAAACTTGTGGGGGACCGAAACACATATTCTTTTCATGTCATTAATGTTTAGAAGGACACTGAAGGAAAGTGGGAAAAAGAAAGAAATGTAACTGTCAGTAAAACAATTTTGTTCTTAACAGTGTTTGTATAAAAACATTTCATTATATAAATTGCATGGTGTATAGTAAAAAATATTCAGTTCTTGTTGTTTACTTTAATATTTTTACCATATACAAGTGCATTTTTCTTTTTTAGTTTTAAGAAATGTAGGTATTACAGTGTAAAAAGAGAAAAAAAAAACGCTTAACAAAAACATGTGTAAGTTAATATGTTATAATTTTGAGTTGTTGAGGTGGGGGGTGTGGTGAAAAAGTACACAGATTATAATAACAGGTAGACTTTATTTGTCGTCTCTTACTTTTGCATAGCTGACTGGATTAAGACCCTTGGCTTAATCTAATAACAACTTATTTGTGTAAGCAAGTAAATAAGAGGACTCTAAATGTAATGAAAAGTTTTCTTCTGGCAAAAAAAAAACAATGTTCAGTGTAAATTGTGAGGCTTGCAGATGAGGGCAGACGTAATTTGGTACTTGTGTTTACATGGATATAACCTGACTACAGTGGAAGCAATAAAAGCCAGAACACTTTTTAGGACTAAAAGTTAATATTTTCTGAAAGCATATAAGGTGTTTTTTCACATCTGGGAAGGGAATGTACGTAGGAGCACAAGCTGTGACATGCATCTTAGCATGGATAACCTTAATGTTAGGTTAAGTGGTACCTTTGTGTGCAGCTGTTGATTTGCGACAATTATTGCTATCAGGAGGGTTACACTTCATTATTTGAAGATATGCATAATTTTGTGTGTTTGCTTTAACTTAAAATATTATGGGGGTATTCTGAAGATTTTTTTGTCGTTTGTTTTGTTCATAGTCTTGTAAAATGTGGTATAGATTCAAATGGAGATGACAAGAAATAACTGTATAAAAGATCAACCCGCCAAATATTAGTGGGTGCATGTAAATCAAAAGTTGGAACTAAACATTTAAAAAAGCTGTTATATGTATTAGGCGGGGAAAATAACTTCTTATCATACTGGCTATACTAGACATATTATTTTGGAGTGAATGGCCTCACAGGCATAGACAAAAAGGTAAAATGTATTGAATTATATTAAAAAGTGCAGAGTGCAAATAAGAATGTTATAGGAGACAAAGAAGTGAATATGTGAATTTGATAAAGAACTGACTTCAGGATGCATATTCAGCAGAATATCAAGAACAAAGGAAATGGAAGTACTTATACTTATTGGTAGAGGAGGTCCAGTAATAATAAAAAAGGAAAAAACAGTAATAGTAGATTTGTGGTAGTAAGGGGCTACTGTCAGGGAGGAGGATTACACTGGCATGTATTTGTATTCCACCTAAAACATCTATTATGGCATTTAAGAAACTTTTATGGGAGAAATAATCAGCTTTCAGAAGGGAATATTACTTATAGGTGGAGAGTGGAACTTGATTTGTAACAGAGGGGATGTATCTGGGAGACATAAAAGGTAAAAATGTAACAATAAACACAGATTTTTAAAGAAACTTATGAAAATATTTGAGATGGAATTCATAAATTCAGTAGTAGGAACTTGGAGAGAATTTGCATACTATTCTCCAAGGTACAGTAACTAGGCTAGATTAAACAGAAATTATATTACCCAGCAAGTTGTGCATTTAATTGAAGGCTTCAACACACATACAATAACTATTTCAGGTCATGCCCCAACAACAACTAAGAAAAAATGCAGGGTAATGAAGTAAAAATGAAACACAGGCACTTCCCCGTCTAACTGTTAAAAAGAGAGGAATTTAGTGAATGGGTAGTGGAAATCAGCACCAGGATTAGATGGTATAAGCTATGAGCATTATAGGGAAATGGAAAAAAAGATGAAAAAGAAGTTTTTTAAAAATATTAAATTAATGGATGATGGATGGCATAATGGAAGAGGGGTATAGTACTGACACCCTGAAAGTCGACATTTCAGATGAACAAAACAAAATACCCAAAAAACAAAGGGTCAAAAAGTTTATTTTTTTCTTGCTTTTTGCAGGTGACAATCCCCTCTACACTCCCCGGTTTGGGGGACAAGTACCCTCAGCTTATATATACCAACTCCATGGTTGCACCATCTTGAAGAAGGGAGAAATTGCCCTAAAAAGTGAATTACTGCTGGTGAACAATTAAAAATCACACTAGCAATGATTTACAGTGGGAAAAAGTATTCAGTGCTATGACAGTCATCCCTTTTTTTCTGTAGGCTATTCTCACTCAATTGATTTCTCCTTGAACATGTAGGAATGTTGGAAGAAAACATTTGTGGTTACACAATAACATTTATATGGAAAAAAGATGAAATATATAAATAAAAAATGGAGGCCTGTTAATACTAGGGAATACTGAATATAAAATATTTATGAAAATGCTACAAAAAAGCATGGAGTAAGTATTGGATGAGGTAGTAAGAGAAAGGATCTCTGGTATAAAAGGAAGAAAAGTGAAAAAAATGTTAACTATAGTGAAAGAAGTAGTAGAAATGATACTGAAAGAAACTAAAGCAGTAAGACTGATAGCATATGACATATCTAAAGCCTTTGGTAAGGTGAGCCATGAAGCAATGTGGCAGATTTAGAAGAATGTAGTTTAGAAGAAAATATTAATATAATAAAGAAATGTTATAAAACTTCATGGGTACATATTATGATAAATGGATGGATGGAAAAAATATGCATTAAGAGAGGAGTAAAACAGGGATGCCCAATGAGTATGTGCACATTTATATTAGTAATGAATGCAGTAGTACAGACAGGTATGTATGAAATGAATGCAGATGTAGAAAATTTAGTTCTAATAATGAAAAACAAGTGTTGGATAAGTAAGACTGTAATAAGGATTGAAAAGTTGTTAAAAAGCTGGTTTGCTGTTAAATAAAATTATGTGTACAAGATTTAGTAAAATAAAAAAAATGAATTGAATATAATTCACAAAAAAGGAAGTAAAGATTTCGGGAGAGACATTTGGTGAGTATGAAAAGTGTAATAATCAATGGGAGAGATGCTGGAACAAATACAGAAATTGTTAGCTCAATGAAAAAATTATTATTTATCATTTCAGAAAAAGACATAGGGAGTAATTCAATAAGTCGTACATGGATCTATTCTCCATGTAGGAATAGTTGCGCAGCCCAAACGCAAAGTCAGGAGGCCGACCTAGGAAACAAGGCTGTGGGTGTGCATGAGCCTCCCAGCACTGTCTGGACATGGAGGTGACCACATAATGCAAATCACCTCATTTGCTGGTGGAAACCATGCAAATGAGGTGAATTTGTGATCCAGGAAGCAGACAGGCATCGATGGAGGAGCAGTGTCTGCAGGAGAAATGCATGCGGTTACTAACCATGTACTGGAATGTAAAAATAAAAAAGGGTCCATGACAACTCAAATAAAAGCATGTATTAGGTGCAGTAGGCATGCCAATGGCCAAAACTATGGCCACTGACATTTAAAACTGATGCAATTAATGAAAAATCAAAATAATTTTTTTAACACATATGACACGTTTAAGTGGTGCGCAGCGATGCACAAACATAATAGATCATAAAATAAAAATTAAAATAGTAAAACATGAGATATGAAGCTATACTGAAGTTCCACATTATACTGGCTAGTAGGCAGAGTCATACAATGGCAGGTTATAGTGGTTGCTAAGAACATAGGCTCTGGTTTAGTGCAGTAACTAGGATATTCACAATTAGGTATATGTAAATGAGCTAAGTTTACTGAATAGCAAAGTGGGCCGCTGTGTCCACAGGCACCTAACCGTGTAAGGGCTTCAACATGATAGTGTTGGCAGAAGAGGCAGCTGACATGAAAAGGGAGTGTGTCAGGGTTTGTGTAAGCACATTGGAGCTCAGTGGCTCCTGTTTGCACTCAGCTAAGCACAGCTAAGCAGGGGTGTGTGTCTGAGGTTGCTTAATTGTGTTTAGCTGGTTAAAGAAATGTTGAGTATGCTCATGTACAGAGGAGGGCCCTTTCTGCTCAGCAATGTTTACACTAGCTCCACGGGTTTGCACAGAGTACCGTGGGGTTTAAATGTGGAGGAAATTGAAAAAAATAAACAAAAATTAAAGGAAATAGCTGACAAAAGGCAACCAACTATAAATGACTAATAAGCCCTCTGCCACTCACTGTGGGCCAGTCTAACCCCTCAGTACTGTAGCTGGCAGGTGGAATGTATCATAGTCAGCCAATCACACAGTCTGCATCTGAAACACACCGGTATAATGTATGCAAACACCCTTCAATCTGCTTTTTCTCACATACTCTGCACCATTGGAGTACACACTTGGGAATTTTAACAAACAAAATGATAGGGGCTGCTGCTGCTGCTTTGCTACATCTCTATGTGTTACAGGCTGAGGACAGTGATGAGGATGATGCTGACAATAGGCCCAGACTGAGGAGGAGAAGAGTGTTCAGACCCAGGGTAACCTTTCAGGGACTACATGAGCTGGAGATAGTAGAGCACTACAGGGTGGATAGGGATATACTACAGCAAGTCACTGAACTCTGCTGCCCTCACCTCAGACCCAGAGCCAACAGAGGGGAACCCATCCCAGTGGAAACAAAGATATGTGTAGCCTTAAGGATACTAGCTACAGATACTTTCCAAAGACCTACTGGGGACATCATGGGGATCTCACAGGCATCCGCATCCAGTGTACTCCACCAATTTCTGGATGTCATGCCTACACATGCAAGTGAGCACATTTATTTCCCCAACACCCCTAAGGAAAGGACCACCAATATGCATCTCCTCCACCATGTAGCACACTATCCAGAGGTACTGGGTGCCATAGACTGCACTCATGTACACATCAAAGTACCACCCGGTGAGGAGGGTAGAGTCTACATAAACCACAAGGACTATCACTCCATCAACTGCCAAGTCATGTGCATTGCCCAGGGCATTATCATCAATGTGTGTGCTGGCAGCCCTGGCAGTTATCATGACTCCCACATCTGGCATGCCTCACTGCTGTACCAGGCATTTGCCAGTAGGGACATCCCATATGGCCATCTAGTGGGGGATGCTGGTTAGACACTGGAACCATGGATGATGACACTCACCAGAAATGCACACATACCCACTGAAGAACACCATAATGAGGCACATGCACAAACTAGGAACATCACAGAGCATGCATTTGGGCTGCTCTAGTCATGGTTCCGCTGCCTTGACATGTCTGGTGGAGACCTGCAGTACTCAACGGCCACATGTGCACACATGTTCATAGTATCTGCCATGCTACACAATATGATCCTACAGAAACAGCTGCAACAGGAACAGCACAGGGAAGGGAGACACAGTTCCCCCCATTGCCAAGGTACCTACAAGCACAGGGGGATTTGGAGGACAAACCCCCTTAGCCTGTCCTTGTAGGCAGACATAGGTGTCCCCAGTACATCCTGCCTTGGCAAAGAGGCAACACATAGCACATACACTGACACTCTAGGGGCCCAGGACTGACGCCTCACTCTGACTCACATACACACAGTAAAATGGATGTCAGCCACATCACACTACCTAAATTTTACCATATATAGGCCGTGTACTGCCTGCATCCAAGAGAGTCAGCCCTGAAGCACTGTCCTCTCCACTGCTGATGGCACAAGGTAAGTCACTCTTATTAACAATAAATTAATGTGGTAGTAGACTGTGGTAGCATATGTATGGTACTGCTGCATGTATGCCTGGGGAATGGTGTTGGTTACCAGGATAGCAGCAGACAGTGGACAGCTATGTGAACAACAGGAACTCTCACCCAAATTCTGGCTAGCCCACAATATGCAGTAGGCCCTAAGCCAGCAAAATGTACTGCATTATGTGAGAGACTTACAAACAGTGGGGTCAAAGGACAAATGCATGGATGTCAATGTTGGAGTCCCATACATCGCTCTAATCCTCTTACTGCAAGAAATCTGCACAAACCCATAAAGAAATGTGGGACAAATGCCCATTCACAGGGACAAGTTGTAAATATTGCACTTACAAACATAAAAAGTTTATAGAATAACAGCTGTTGCAGTAGCATGAAGTCTCTGAAGGTCAAGAAGTCTGAAACTCATGCCTGTCACTGCTTTCTAACTTCAGTCTATAATGAATTCACCATTATTTGCCACAAAACCACACTTTTATGAAAAATGGACCAAAAATATGAGCTAAACATCTACACAGTCTGAGAAGATGTGTATGCTTGAGAGGTATGCTCCCCTCCCCTCAACACACCTGTGTTCACATAGAACTGCAGTAACATTTATGTCTGTAAGGTGACAGCAGCAGGCCACACATTCCCAGGGCTGTCACAATCAACTTGATAACTTGTTCCATTTCTACAATATTCAGGGATCAATGTGCTATGTATATTTGAATAGTGTCAGCAAGTAGACACTGCTTACTAGTGGCTGTTGTGACTTAGTGGTCTGAATACTGTAGTTGTCAGGGTCCATGGTTATAGACTGGCCTTGGCAACTATTTTGAATGTCAGCTATGCCAACAGTAGAAGTTGAACACACTGGCTAAAAATCAATATTTCTTACTGCAAGAAAGCTAAACAATGGAGGGTCAGGGAGCCACACATATGGACAGTACACAGGTCTGAGTAACCTACACATTGACTACTACAACAGCAGGTTGTGACAAGTCAGTCGAGTGCCAGGATATAAAGGCTGCCATGTCACTGTGTCAGTACTGACAACAAGTCAGTGGGCACCATCCATACCCGTGGAATGACAGGGTGTCACAGAATGTCCACACATATGCCTCATATATCTGTTCTGCTTGTCATAACATTGCATTTGACTGTCAAACTATTGGGAAACCAATAAAGTTTGATGTGAAAACAGAAATTACAGACAGTAGAGATGCAGATGTCATACCCGTAAATAAGTGCAAGCTAATACAAAACCGTTCTACCAACTGTGTAGTTTTGGAAGAGCAATATTAAGAGCTTGGCCCTTTATCTGGGCCTATGTCTGACTGTTATATATGGGCCTGTCCAGATATCTGTTTGTAAGTTATGCCCAACCTGTAGCCTTACAATAACAATGCAACACAAGCCGTCTGATGACCACAGTAGTTGTATAGGGCACAATGATGGACAACCTGCTAAACAGATACAGTCAGAGGTGTGAGGTCTGTAACCCTGTGTGTGATGTTACAACATCCACCCCACTCACACCATAACTACAAATACACAACAGCAGCAACTGTGGACAAAAGCCTTGACTGCACTACAGAAGGACAAAGAGACTCATATAAGGGGAAGAGGAACCACTGGCCAGACAAACATAGAATGTGCACACTAAAACAATTTCTGCTGTAACATAGTTCCCTGCAGTGTATGGGGTCAGTAAACAAATAACAGCCAGTGCTCCCTCACATTACTCTATACTGATCTGCCACTGACATATCAGGAAATCACAGTGCTATGTAAAATATAATCACACATATTATGGAAAGCTCTGCTCAGTTCAGTGCACTCTGTGCCCACACCAGGATGTGACTCAGTTAATAAGGATAGCACACTGCCAGGAGATTCCTCACACAGTATATCACTGAGGTGCTGAACTGCTTACACAGTTTCATCAGCCAATCAGCTATAGCACACAAAATCCTGGACCGGACTTCAGCTACCTCTGGAAATTGAAGGTCTTACTGGGCATGCTCCTACACTTGGAGAATTACAGCCCATGTATAAAACCACATCTGACTATACAACTCTGTAGTCCAGATATGTCTTTGCATATACACCTTAACTGTGTCTCCCCACCCCCATCAGACAGAATTACCCGCAACTATCTGGAGGTGGTACATATGTGATATAGCTGCATCTGCTGAGTGTGATAGACATACATATATTTAGGTAACATATATAAATATATCAATAATAGACTGGCAGAGATGGGAGAGGGACAGACAGAGATGGATAGAGAGAGAGAGACAGAGACAGAGAGAGAGAGGCATAGAGAAAGACACCCTGAAAGGCATAGAGTGATGTCCTGATGCAGACATTTGCACACCAGTTGTAACCACTGGCACTTGCCAGTATGAAGGTGACCTCCATTGTGTAATAGTAGTGAAGGGGGGGTTGTAATCTCACCTCACCTGCCTTGTGTTTGTGAGTGTATGTGCATGTGTGATTTTGTATGTGTGTGTGTGTGTGTGTGTGTGTGTGTGTGTGTATTTCTAGGTTAAAGCATTGTGAGGCCTTTACAAGGCCTGCTGATGCCATTCACCTTAGAAGAACCTTTGGCCACTTTTCATACTTATAAGCTCTGTGGCAAATGCAATAAATGCATAGCACTGTAGTACATATAACTAGAAAAGTATGGATTCTAATCTCAGTACTTGCAACTGTGTGTGTGTGTGTTTGTAGGTTAAAGCATTTTGAGGCCTTTTCCACCCAGTAAACCTCCCATTACCCTACTGTACAAGGCCGGATGATGTCATTCACCTTAGAAGTACCTTTGGATACTCTTCAGCCCTCTAAGCTCATTGGCGCACGTGATAAGTAGGCAGCACTATAGTATATCCAACTAGGTAGGTAGGGGTTTGAATCTCAATACCACCAAGTATACTACTGAATATGTGTGTGAAGCATGGCCCTTGTGTGTGTTGGTTATACCATTTTAAGCCCTGTTGAACCCCTCCCCATGGTACTACTTTAAAGAGCCTGTTGTTGTCATCCATCTTAGATGCACCATGTCAAACTCTACAGTCCATACCAGTCATCTGTACAGATGTATGCAGAATGTCCAGATGTTTGCAACATATATGTGGTCCGTGTCTCATAACAAAGGGGTATTATGACAAATCATTGACAAATATGTGACAGTTGCTGTACTGACAGACATGTCAGCTTCAGACGTCATATCCATCTGAAAAGTTATGCTGATGCAAGATCTGTTACCCTATCACTTGTCTAGGTTTGTAAGAGAAATATGTGAGAACAGTCCCTATTTTGTGTGGTTTATCCCACCATTCATGAAGGCATTCCCAAGATTAATTGGTGTAAGAAGTTGTGAGTTATAACCCTGCCATATAATCTCCACGGTGCATGCAATATGTACGTAGTCCTGTGGTACATACAAGTAGATAGGTAGGTGTTCTAATCTGACTATTGCCAACTGTATGAGTGTATGTGTTTCCGTATGCATAGCCCCTGTGGCTGTCTTGCCTGTATGTATGTGATGGTTGTACCATTTTGTGTGGCTGTTCCACCCTGTTAACTCTCCCATTTTCTACCTAGTCAGGGCATCTACAGATGCCATCCACCATAGAAGCACAGTTACACATTTTCTAACACAAAGACATTGTGACACATGCAATAGTCATGTCAGTCTATATTGTACATAACAAGATAGGTAAGTGTTCTAATCAGTGAGGTGTCACCTCTGTGTGCATGTGTGTTTCAATGCACATCTCCAGTCAGCTGTGTGTGTGTTTGTGATGGCTCTACCATGTTAAGGGCATATGAACCCCCCATTGCCAATCCTAACAGACTCTGCAATTGTCACTCACCTGAATAGTAGTGGCAGACCCTGCAACACTATAGTAGCGGTGTGGTGCTTGTGTTATGTATATAGCAGTACCATATGTAAAACTAGGCAGGTAGGGGTTCTACTGTCAACAAGGGCAGTTTATGTGTGTGTGTGTGTGTGTGTGTGTGTGTGTGTGTGTGTGTGTGTGTGTGTGTGTGTGTGTGTGTGTGTGTGTGTGTATCCCCTTGCAGCAGTCTAACTGTGTACAGCCACCAGAATACCTGTCAAACCCTCAGAGACAGACATCTGGTTAAAGCCAGAACAGTGGGGTAAAGGCCAAACACTGAGCACAAGCTTCACATATTACTGTGACATGCATGTAAAGTAGATACCACAACAGGTTGTGCATTTGAATGCACGTTCCAAAGGGTATGTGTTGTGACATGACAATATCCATCATTAATCTATAATGTTAGTCTGTCATGCTTTTCCAACAATTTGCCAGAAAACCACAATGTTATGACAAATGGAAACAAAATACTTGGCAAACATCAGGGTATTCTGCAGACATATATATAGGTCAGAGGTATGGCCACCATCTCTACCACCCTGCAGGTTGCAGTCCATGTTTGTCAATCATGACCTGTGACAGCTGAAACAATACAGAGTTCCCTTGAGTGTAGGACAACAAACATTTCATAAAGTTGTCTACTAATTGCATAGAGCAGTTATTGCATATCAGAAGCACCTTAATGCTATGACAGATAGCATAAGCTAAGGTAATGCCACACAAAAAAGGTGTCATAGTAGCACACCAAAGGAAGTCATGTGTGTTGCATTTGCTGTGGGTATGGTGTGTCCTGCCAACTGTCACGTTACTACAAGACATGTCCCACAGTCCACATTTGATAAGGTGTGTCGCCTATGTGTGTGCAATATGTAGACATGTGAAGACCCTGTGACTACCTGCTGCCCCCAATGACCCACATGTATATATGCATGAATATTAACTGGCACCACCCACATATGTAAGTACTGCCTAAGGCTGTTTCAACTGTAAGTATTGCGCAGTCTGTCATTGAGCCACAAACTGCTAACACACTGTAATGGGCCATACAGTGGGTATGGAATGGTGCCAAGGTCCTGGCCTCATGCTGAATGCAGACAACAGTGTCAGCATACCATACAGCAAGGACATGGCCCCAGTATTCCCCACATCAGCACTAACCCCATAAACACACAGACTGCAATGACAGACCTGGGTAGTCAGGATGCCAAACAATGTTGTATTCAGGCAGTAACTAGTGGCAGTGGTCAGAAAATGCTTGCATGTGGTTCACCACATAGATAAAGGGACCACATCCAGAGAAATGGTGGCCAGTACCTCGGAATAGTCCTCAGTCAGAACAACAATACATTAGCAGCATGGCTGGTCTGCTATGCACCTATGCAGACATCTACAGAAACTGTAAAGGCTATGTTAACACCCACAAAGGTCAGCCATGGCCCTCAACACCTGTTCCACATAGCCTGTAATCAGTACTGTCCCACTGGTTATTGGTCAGGTTGTCCACAGGTAAGCCAGCTGATGCACAAAGTAAAAAAATGCTTTGTAGCAGAAAAGAAACAACCACCAGTATATCCAAGTTTAATAAAACTGACATCTCGGCCAAAGCCTTCAAGGAGTATAACACAAAGTAAAAAATGTGCCCCACATATACAAATACAAATACATGTTAAGCAATTACATGTATAGACATACACATACGTCAATTAAACAATCACATATATATACACATACAAATACATCAGTTAAACAATCACATATATACACATACAAATACATCAATTAAACAATCATACAGTTAAAGAAATACTCTCCAATTACAGTCTTCATTTAGTCCCCTTGGAGACAAGGTGTCAAATTGTAAAATGTAAGTACGTTATTTTAAAAGCAACTGTTTCTTAATAAAACAAACATCAAATCTAGACATCTGTATTTTTTCCAAAACAGTAACTAGTAGTCCTTCACTTTCTCCATTATGAAACAAACTAAAATGTTCAGCTATAGAGCTCTCTGCTTTTTTATTAACAATATCCCTCACATGTTCTAAAATTCTCATTTTAAAACATCTTTTTGTTTTTCCAATATAATATTTGTTGCAAGGACATCTCAAGGCATATATAACACCATCAGTGTTACAAGTGACATGGCCATAAGTTCTAAAAGGAACATTATTAATTCAAGGGGAAGTTTTTATTGCATACTTACAAGCCTTACACTTACCACAAGTAAATGTGCCACACATTGTCAAACTATATGGTATATTGAAAGATGGTGTATGTGGCATGCCTAGATGGCAATGTTGTGCTCAGCCCTTCAACAGCTGCCCCATATATGACAGTATAACTCTGTGCACCTTACTGGCACGGGAGGCCTACTTTGCATATGAAATAGCAAAAACACATGCTGGAAAGTCGGGTTTGGCTCCCAGAGGCTGCCCTGTGTCAGGACTACACTCCCCAAACATGTCAAACACACTACCATGCATACCCTCATCAACTGCATCAAGGTTGAGTGAATGGGAAAAATAATATCTGTCCCTGGGGTTCAACCTGTGTTCAGCAATGCCAGGGACAACAGATGCTGATCAATGGTTCTGTTGGGGATAAAGTAATGGCTAGGCTTGTAATAAGGGACACAGGGCCAGTACTCTAGTAACCGCCTCTGTATCTATGACTTGTGATCCTATGAACATCCAAGTGACATGTATGAAGGATAGCTGGCTGCGTCAAGGGTATGCATGCAAGGTTACACTGTCTGCACCCATTGTCCCTCACACACTGTTGCACGCATGCGCACCTAGGTAAACATGCACATATACAGCTCTACCTTGGCAATGAAAAGAAAATGTGTCTGTGCTTCCACTCCACCATACTCTGCTTGGGTAATGGCAGCAGCTCCCAAGGATGTACACATACAGACACCTGGAACAGAAACAGTATAAAGTCTGTGAGACAACAGTCAGTCAGCAGTACTAACAACAATAAAGCATCATGGCACAAAGGTACATACACATTGATGTGTACCTATGATAATTGGCAGCAGACAGCTCCTTACACAGCATAACAGTAGTACACTACACCTGGCATTACCTGTACTATATTAACCCTGTGCATCAGACACATATCAGCATGTCCCTGCATTGATGGTATGGATAACAGTGATGTAGAACAGGTATCATCACCTGCACAAGGTTTGGTGTGGGGTTGCCAAAGGCCTAGGCTAGGCCATAGAGTTGACGTGTGTGTGTGTGTGTGTGTGTGTGTGTGTGTGTGTGTGTGTGTGTGTGTGTGTGTGTGTGTGTGTGTGTCTAGAGGGGTGGTGTTCAGCTGGACCATGGAGAGGAGTTGTGTGTGTCTGTTGGTGACCTGCATGTGATAGTGACATGTGAGCATGTGTATGCACACAGTCAAGCTATGTGCTAGCCCTACATTAGGGTATGTTGGACAGCCATGGACCATACATGGCAGGATGGACAGTTCACCATCTCTGGCCATGGACATGGGAACTGGTCCTGCCAGGAGTGTCACTCGCACCACCTTGCCCAAGGCCAGATGCAGTACTACTTCCTGATGGTGACTGCTGTCTGCTGGGCCCATGTCCCTCATGGGACTGGCCTGGACCATGTGCCCATGGCCTGCTACATTGTGATGTGGACAGTACCCTCCCTTGGGTAGTGCTGGTGGTACTGCCATTATAGGAGTGTGAATGTGCATGGCCATGTGGGCTCTCAGATGATGTTGTTGCTGACCTACATCCACGTGTTCGACACCCTACTCCCACCACATGTTCAAGCACAGACATTGCATGGTTAAGGACTGACAATGTCTCATCCCACTGTCTATTCATGACATTAGCAAAATGATGTACAGCATTACCAATGCCATGGAGGGTGTCACGCATGCCAGGAAATGTTGCAGCCATGACCTTAAGCATCCATCTGGTGTACTGTTCACATTATACAGACCATACCTTTTGACTGATGCCATACACAACACACAATCAGACCACAACAGACACACTCTGGACAGACCCTCAACAACATGCAGTGGAGTTACATCCAGGTAATGTTGCTACTACTATACACATGTGAGATGCATGAGAAGTGGGAGTATGTGATGGACCTTCACCTAACACACAGTGCACCCGTGTACACACTACTAATGTACCCCTGTACAGCACAGTGGCTACATCTACACAAACGTACATGCCAATATGTTACAGCTCCTGCAAATAGGTTCCTGTGATGAACAATGTGATGCACTGCAGTGAACCCCACTACAAGTGAACATGCACATATTGCAATACAGCTAAGCTGAACAATTGTGTGCATGGAAAACTGGCTGCCCTTAACATGCCTAGGGTATAGATGAGCCGCAACATGACAGTTTCACACTCACCAGCTTCAGGTTGATGTTCCCCAGCCACACCGCAGGGATGTATGGAGTTGTGGGGGAGAGTTACTGTCAGCACACAAACATGTGGCAGTGGTACAGGATAATCTGTGTATTTATGAACATGTGCACCCAAATTGCTGACATTCACAATACGTGTGCACATGTGTGCATTGCAAATCCCCACCCACAAATGCAAATTGACCTGACATATGCATACAGGTATGCAAAGGTTGCCACTATAAATGCTACAATTTTAATGTGATGCCCACAAGGGCCTTACCTGGATGGTCCTCTGCTGTGGAATCTGTGCCACCCACCTCCACTACATATGTAGTCATGGTTTCCTGGGAAGCAGTGACTGAACCAAGGTTTGCAAGGAACTCCTCAGTGGCTGAGAGTAGTCCTTGAGTAGCAGGCCCCTTCACCTGTGCCAGCAAGGTCACTGGCCACAGCTGCAGCCTTTTGTTGTGCATTGTGTATGAGGTCTGTGGCATGATGTCAGACCTGTTCATAGCTCCTGTCCCGGTGGCCCCCATTACTGATGTTTGCTACCATTTCTGCCCACAGGGCAGTGCATTGCTGCTGGTTTTGTTGGCTCCTTCTCAACAGTACCTGGTGATGGAGTCTGAGGGCATCAATGATTGCAGCAGTCTCTGCTTCTGAGAGCAGTGGGTTCCATCTTTGCTACATCCTACCTGAAAGATATGAACAGGGGAACACATCACAGGACCACATACATTGGCCAGCATTATGTACAGAGCCTACACATCCACTTTTGCCAGCACTATCCACCGGTAACACCCACATCATACCTCTGCCATCTATCAGCACAGTCTATGTGTAGGTATCGGCAACGTACTGGCATTACAGCATGTGTTGGCTCCCTGATCCTGATGTTTCACATTCCACCCAGTGAGGACCATTAATGTGCATAATTCTCTGTTCATCGTTCACATCACACAGCACATGCCACAGCTGGGGACATTACAGAGATTCCCCACCAGAGAATAGCAGGCCATCAAACATCTACCACACACCTATAGGCTATAAGGCCAGTCCTCAACCTGGTTTCATACATACTCCTCAGGAGTGACCTCACTCTGGCATGCCAGACAGTCACAGACTCCACATTGCTGGGACTGCTGCACGAGCGAAAGTCATGCTCCACTCTGTTAACACTCACACACACACACACACACACACACACACACACACACACACACACACACACACACACACACACACACACACACACACACACACACTTGTGGAGTAGTTGTAGCTGCTATGACTGGAGTGCTGAGGTAATTGGCTAGGCTTAAAATGGCCTGCAAGGGCAGTTAGACTAATATTATGTATGAACTTATGAACAACCTCCACCTGTTGAGTGACCTGAACTGGCCTTGTTGGCAGCGCAGATGTGTGTCCCACACAATCACACTGCAGTGGAATGGGCACCCTGTCCACATCAGGCAGCTACCCTGCCACCAGGAATATCAGAAATAGCCTGACTGCTGTGACAGACTGTATTGTTATGTGTCCACACACATCACTGCCATCAACTGTTGGGAGTCCCCTATGGGCAACGTTACAATACCATGTTACCCAGCCTGCATCCTACGAACAGGTGAGTGCTAATACAGGTGCATGTGGACATCCCTGGAACATCTGAGATACACAATAACAGAGAATAGTGCATATGTGTTGTAGGGTGACCTCCTCATAGGTGTCGGACATCTGTAGTACCCAGATGTTTGTCGAATGTGTACATATGCCTGATAGATGTCCCTGGCCAAGTAGCCGACACACACAATTTGAGATTTTATTTATAAATCTCACACACACACACACACACACACACACACACACACACACACACACACACACACACACACACACACACACACACACAGAGTCCTGGGAAAGGCTGGCACAGGTTTACTAGCTACGGCCTCTTCTGCCCAGACTAAAGGGTAGTTCTGATTTCCACAATCCAGCCCTGTATCAGCTACTCTAAAGCCCTTATCAAAGGGTGATGAATCCTATTGTGTGATGTGCCTATTATCCAAATGGTAAGTGTGACCAAGACCAAGGGTATTGGAGTGGGCTATACAGTATTACCAAATACATATGCAAGTACTCTAAGAGCTTAGTTAGCTCTATACAGACCAGTCACTATGGCAAGGTTTAATGATATTTAATAATAACTAATAAAAGAACAAGACAATGGTCAATCAATACAGTAGCTACAGAGATCAGAGGAATATTTTAAGACAACATTGCAGGGCAGTGTGAAATAAATACAGCAAACATCTAAAGTAATCATTACTATATTCCCATCTATATGTAAACAATTTTACCTTTTCCCTAGTTCCTTACCATTAGCAAGGCAAATGCAGATGAGTGGATATTGTCAGTTACATAGACACATACAACATGCAAAAGCCTTTCTCTGAGACAGGTGTGAAAGTAATAATCAACATTAGTGCTAGGTTAGCTCAGATTACATCAGTCTTTGTTACTTGTCTTCACTTCCCAGGCTAACAGCAACTAACATACCTTTTAACATCTTTGCATCAGAAGTAAATATCTTTCTGATGTTTGTGTAGAACTGAAAATCATAACACAGTTATACATTTACCTTTTCAACCTAGTAATTATTTATGTTTCAAGACAATACAAAAACCTCTAGCTGTAGACATCTATGTCTGCTTGCTGCACTGAAACCGAGATAACACATTCATAAAACGAGTTCAGCTTATTTTCTTGAGGTTTTCCAACTTGTCTCTGTATGTTCAAGGCTTTGTGCATCTACTATTTATACGTACATTTGCACAGGTAATACTTTATATACATTTCTGTTCTTTTTCACTATGGTACATTGTGGTTACACTCTTGAAGATTAGTCATACCGCACAACCTCTTAGAACAAGACATCTGGACAAAGGCACAAATAAAGGGGGGGGGGGGCAAAGGGACAAAAATAGTGACACTTTTTAAATATTTCTCTTACAAACTTAGTTGATAGAATAACACGTTTTGCATTCACAAAACTTTTCTGAAGGATATGACATCTGACATTCAAATGTGTGCTATTACTTTATGACTTTAGTCTTTAATAATTTGCCAGTGATTTGCCAGAAAACAAACACAACTGTATGAGAATATGACTAAAAATATGAGGCAGACATGTGGCCATCCTGCAAAAATCTGTACAGTTGAGAGGTATGAGCTCAGTACATAACATACAGTTCAACCATACTTCTGCACCAGTTGTTTAATATCCACATAACATACTGTATATAGTTCTCTTGCATTTGTATCATATTAATATTCACAAGTGACATATAATTATTTACAACATCCCAGTTAGCTGGGCTGGCAGTGTCACAGTCAATATTGTACAACAAACTATCCAGAAGTAGTCATATGTGACCTGACCATTGCTGGAGTGACTCATGGGCCAGAGCTGTGATCTGTGTCACTGCAGACAGAGCCATCAGGGATGGCCGTAGGTGCTGGACAGTAGACTAAGCAACATGTCAGTCTAGGACGTGTTGTTGAGACCTAATGTTTAAATTTTTATTTTCCATGACTGCATCCCCCACCTGCATTGCATTACATGCTTAATTGTATGACATGCCTGATATAGTGCTGTACTCCTTTTTCAGAAGAAATCCACTTGTAATTTTGCAAAGAATCACAGTCTGTCTTAATGAAGAAAGTGTCAGTCCTGTTTACCATAGGCAGAGGCTTGCCTTTTGTAGGTAATGCTCATGAATAGGTGATGACCTGTGCACCAATCTGTGGCTTCCACTTGCTAATTTCATACAGAACAGCTGGGTTGCCATTCAATTAGCCAATGGCATGACAACACAGTGCTATAATTAAGGGCTTCATGTGGGCCTTGCCCCTTTCCTGGCCTGTGAGGAGGACATTATTGAGGTGTGGGTGCTACAGCATCACGGAGGGTAGGTGGAAATACTGTCCACTGTTTGGACTGATTTGTTATGTCCACAGTTTTGCATGCTATGTCTGGCCATTGTTAACAGACTTTCATATTTTGTAGCAGTGTACTGTGTAAATGTGTGTTGGGGTGAGTAAGGAGACAGGCAGATGTCACTGTTATACATCCTTTTCTATCTGACTGTGCATGCTGCTACAGTTGATGCTGGTCTATCAGCTGTGTATGTTTCTAGGGGGAGACTGTGACACATGTCCGTTAAAACCTGAACTTCCCCCCAACCCTTTTTGTTTGCCTGTTGTGTGGATGCAGCACCTATGGCCTGCTACAGCCCTAACATTGTAGCAGGAATCTGGACATACTGCTGCATGTGTAGCAGGCCATAGGTGCTGCATTCTGGCCATGAGTCAGACTAGGGATTGTGAAGACATTGGGGGAGAGCAAGCTGTTACTGTCAGTGAGGGTACGGTGTTAGCTGTTGTGACCTGGTTGAGGGTACCCATGACAGTCCAGGTGAGGCATGTGCCTGTGGTGCATATGTTACATAATAGTACCATCCAGAGAGTGTTAGGCAACATTTAGTACACATATTCATAATTGTGAAATGTGTCGCACCCTGCAGGCCTTTAATGTGCTACTGTGGGTGGCAGTGACTGCGGTTGGAGGAACCTGTTTTGCTGGACATTGCAGGGCTCAATTATTCCTATGTTGTATTGCCATGCATGTAGTTGTCATGCCACAGACAGGGCTTTGGGCCAGGACTGTGGGTATCTAGATGAGACAGATGCTAGAACTGTAACAGATGGAGCTACCAATTCATTATTATAGCAGGTGTGTTTGTAAGACATATGTGCATACATACAGTGTGTAACACAGGATTAGCATGGACATGTGTATTCTGATGGGTATGACATGTGAGACGGAGCTGTCTGTCATGCTTTTGTAACCTCAATCTGCACTAGTTTGCCAGTATGTGAGCACACAGAGTAGGTGTTATGAGGACTCTGCCATAAATGAGGGGCAGAACTGTGGATATTCAACAACAGTATGTGCATTTGTCAGCTCTACCTGATATCGTAGGCCTCCTGTATATCCAGCAGCATTTATTTGTCTGTGTACTGGTTCTGTGTCTGTGTCAGAGGCCCAAGTACACTGTGATTTGGGCCACTATATATAGGAGTAGTGTGGGACAGGCAATCAGGATATGTTTGTAAAAACATTTGCTATAGACTAGAGGTCAGTTGGCTTACTGGTATGTTTTCCTGAGTGTAGTTCAAATGGTTCTGGATTCATAATTTGGTAGTGATGCTTTTTTCCCTAAAGTTACATCCCTGTAGTGTATGACATATTTTTCAAATGCATCAATAATTCCCCAGAGCTGATTTGATGTAGTGGTGTGTTGCTGTGACTCTTGTTCAAAAGGTCCTGGATTCAAGAGTTTGCAGCTTTTTTTTCCCTAATGTGACATCACTGCACTGAATGATATATTTACAAAAAAAGGGCATTAACTTCTGCCACCTAGTTTGGCTTAGTTGAGCATTGTTCTGACTCTAGTGCATAAGATCCTGGGTTTGGGACTTGGCAGGGAAGTCTTTTTTTACCTACTGTTAAATGAATGTAAGGCATTATATATTTACAAAAGGATTACTAATTCTCACAGCTGATTTGATGTAGTAGTATGTTGTTTTGACTCTAGAGCAGAGGTTTCCTGGGCATGAGACTTGGCAAGGCTGCTTATTTTGTTGCTGGGCAGAACAGTGGCTGAATGAGAGTGATTAAAGTGGCTTTAAGTGGGTTTATGCATTTGGCGTGACTTTGTTTAGCAGTGCTTATTCCCGCTTAAACCCGCTCTAATTCCAAAAAAAGAAAAGAAAAAAGGGGTGATAGGAAAGTGGTGAAATGGGGGCAACAGGGGGAAAACATTATGAAAGACAGCTAGGAATGTGCAGGACAGGTGCAGGAAAGGACCATAGCTCTCTGTTTCTTGTGTAGCAACAGCTATGAATAATGTGGACAATTTGGAATTTAGAGCCTCACACCCCACAGGGAGGGGTATGGGTGCCATACATTTGTTGAGTAATTCAAGGGTAAAATGATTAACAGCAGTGTACATGGGACAAAATGGAGAGGTATGTCTGGGACGAGATTTTTTTGTGGGGACAGATGCCCCCCCCCTTTTTTTTAAGGTGAGAGTGGGATGCTGGGGAAGGGCTGTAGGTATGTTTGGGGAGGTAAGCTGGGTAGGAGAGGTTGCTTTTGCAGACAGACAAGACAGCAGATGGGGCGGTGTATGACACATGAGGGGGGTAAACACCTTAGGATGGGGAGGGTAGTTGGGAATCAGATGGTCACGTGACCCCAGATGGAAACAGTGAGACTGAGTTCTCCGCACATGGGCAGTCACCACTGCCCCTTCACAGCCCCAAAGTTGGCTGTACTGGGGGTGGGACAATAAGGTCAGCCTTCCCCCCTGAGGTGCACCAGTCTGCCCTTGATCTGGTGCAGGTGGACATCCAAGTCCCTTTGTATGACCCTTTGCACCATACCTCTGAATTGGTGTCAGGTGACAAGGTCCTCTTCATGCCCGCACCCATGGGGGAATGGGCCCTGTCCTCTGACACAGTTCCACCCAAGGATGGTGCAGGACCAGCAGACCAGCAGAGGAGGCAGTTTGAGGTTGGGACACAGACATGCTGGGAACCAGTGCCGCAGACAGATGAGGTGGGACAGGCGTATCTGCTGGGATCTGCCCACGCAAAAGTGCTATGGTGTTGAGGTTTTTCATAGTGTATTGGTTAGTCATGAACAAAACATTTTAACATTAGTTATAACAGCATGCATGGGTGTTCCAATTAACCCACCACAATAGAATTGGAAAAATTGCATGGCAAACAGAACACATGCATAAATAGTATGCAACCATTTGAATATATGAACAATAATAGAACACAAGTCCCAACATTAGGTTTTGAGAACAACATACCCATAGTATATAAATAATAATTATTGATGCAGATAAGGGGTGGGAGGAAAAAAAACAGTCCATTACCAACTCTATAGGCTTATATTTTTCACAACAGTACTACCTGAGGCCTATAGCTACTGTAGCACATACATACCTGTTAATCTGTTGACCTGGAATGCTATGGGGCAAGCCATGACAACTCTAAGTACATGAATAGAGGGGACTCATACATGTCAAGGTTACATATATGACTAACAAGGTGTACCCTGCACTGATGTTGTGTGAAAGTGCTAATGGCATACTTCTGGATTTATATCTATGTCCAAGGTTATTGGCAACAGTGATCACTAGCAGTGACAGCGTGACACTTGAGAGACATGTAATGGGAAGAGTGCATAGTGTATATAGCTATCCTGCTGTCATTTGTAGGCATGGGGCTGGGCACTGGAACATTTGTACAAAGTTTATTAGTATACCCTTCATGCAGCTAATACAAACATTTCTTTACCTGTGATCCCTGTACAGAAAATATCTAACACTACCTGACAGTTTCTACAAATACTCAGGATTACTTGTGTGTCACTATGAACACATCTTTGTACCAGTCCTTGGATTCAAACCGTGTTGTGTGTGTGCAAAAATTAACAGCAGGTATATCAATTGCTTATCACACTGAGCTACTGGGGAACTGCTATTTGCTACTTGACTGATTTGTGCCTAAAACTCACTGGGTTACACATTCTGACCTTGTAATATAAATGGAGTGTCACAGTGTCATGCATGATAAGTTAGTTAACTGTGTATTAATATTTTGAATGCAGGTGTACACATTTAAACCCTAGTAAATGTGATTATGTGCGATCTATACAGATCATAGTAG
The DNA here is from genome assembly GCF_019279795.1 of Protopterus annectens. Taxonomy (NCBI): domain Eukaryota; kingdom Metazoa; phylum Chordata; order Ceratodontiformes; family Protopteridae; genus Protopterus; species Protopterus annectens. Next base: position 896,952,685 of record NC_056727.1, on the reverse strand, counting down.
ACTGCTGGGTAGCATACCCGACCCATACTCATTTGCACATCATATATTTGCAGTGCCTACCTATTATAGTCTCATACTTGCTTACATTCAGGAATACATGTAGCTGAAATGCAAAGGTTAACACAAGACAATGCTGCAGGGAACACACTATAATACATTACACATTACTATTCAAGGTTTAGATCTTAGTGCAGAACATATATCACTTTTCATTGTATCTTGTTTTACAGCTCCACATCTACAGTTTGGCATAACAGCTGCCTAGCAGACAAACAGCAGTGCATTCATGCTCTCATAGCCATATTTGCTGTGGAGCACCTGTACACTTGTATTTCTTCAACAACAGACCAGATTAAACACAACAGTTTGTGGGAATAAGCTTTATTTAGAGTGACATGACAAAGTGGTTTATTACATTGAAAATTCTAAATTCAGTTATACTGCATATCCTGTAGCTGATGAATGTATGTCAGTTATTACTTTCACAATAGCAAGTACAGTATACTTTATTCACAGATTCATTCCTACAAAGTATTACTACAGTATTAGCTTCCTTTCATCAATAGCAGGTTGTTTGCTGCCTTCATCTGTATTACATACCTTGCATTAGTCACTTATATCATTGTTGGTCTAACAACACATGTATTCAGTACACTCAGAACACACTATACCTAATGGCAGTAAACAATTACACTTTCTAATTTATTGGACTATATAGTGCTGCGGTAGCATTGTCGCCTCACAGTTATATGTTGCACATTCGATTCTCAGTTAGAGTGTCTTCTGTGTGTTGACATGCATGAATGGGCATTCCTTCGTTGAAGGTTGTACATTAGGCCCGGCAAGCCAGCATGTAAAAATCTACTGCCAATCATTAGTGGACTGGAGTTCCGCTGTGGCGACCCCTAACCGGGAAAAGCCGAAAGACAGTATATATATATATATATATATATATATATATATATATATATATATATATATATATATATATTACAAGTTATATCTGTACTCACCACACTTGACATAGCCTCACCAGTCATCCTGCATGAGCGTCAACTTTATGAGCACTCTTCTCTGCAGCTGTGGGGGGAAACACACATTTATGCATACCTGTCTATCAGATATTCATACTACAATTTAATAAATCACCACTTGATATACTTATCTGTGAGCACTGTAACACCCCCCAGCACTGATTCAATATCCTTGTACATGGCCCCCCCTCAGTAGCGTGCCTTCATTAATATGCAAGGCGTGCTGCCGAGAGGGAGATGCAGACACGGACACCAGTCACTCCATGTAGAAATAGCACTGTTCCTACACTGAGTTTATTAAATACGGAGGAATGAGTCAGATTCCAACATGAAGAGAGTCATGGCTTAGTGGTAGGTCATATAGACTAGTGTTACCAAGGTCCTGGGTTCGAGACTGACAGTGGGAATTTATTTGGGGATAAATGTATCTCCAAACACCATCATACTAGGTGATTTCAACTACCCGAATATAGACTGGGATCACTACTCTAGCCCCAACAATCTAGCCCAAAGGTTCCTAGAGTTCATAAACTCAAATGCCATGGAACAACTAGTCACCATTCCCACAAGAGGAGATAACATACTAGATCTCATCATCATGAACATGGGGTCACAATGTTCAACACCGGAAGTATATCCTTCACTGGTGAGATCAGACCATAAACTAATCTCACTGGAAGTCCACATCCCGCCCCCACTTGAGATAAAAAAGACCACAGTGAAGAACTTCTCAAAAGCTGACTTCACACTTCTAAAGGCTAGTGTGGTCTCTGTTATGGCCCCCGAGACTGCGGAAACCATTACTCAAACTGCTGAATCACTTACAAATGCCTTCTACCAGCACTTACAGGACTGCATGGATCAGGCAATCCCAAACAAAACAAAGACCCTTTGTACCAAAGGCAAGCGTCCAGTTTGGTGGACCCCAGCCATAAACAAGCTCTACAACAAAAGGAGGAAGCTACTACAAGATAGAGCAAAATCCTTAAAAGGGAAAACACCCTTGATCGTTATAAGTAAAAAATTAAGATCTCTCATAAAATCATCCAAGGCAAATTTTGAGAGAAAAGTTGCCAAGGACTCAAAGGACAATCATAAGGCCTTCTTTAGCTATGTTAGAAACCTGGGAGGAAACTCCCAGATATGCTCAGAATTAGTTCAAAATGATGTAAAAATTACTGAACCTACAGACATTGCCAACATACTGGCTGACAGGTTCAGTGCAAACTCCCCCCCCCAAAAGGTGAGATATCTATACCAGAGAATTATAGCCCCCCAAACTTCTCAAACGCTCAGGTGAGAACTGCTCTCTATAAGGCAAAAAACACAGCATCCATGGGACCAGATGGTGTCCCCGGATGTGTGCTCCACGAACTCAATGAGGAATTAAACCCGCAGTTAGGGCAGCTGTTTAATCTTAGCCTTACCTCAGGATACGTGCCTAAGGAGTGGCGTACGGCAACTGTGGTCCCACTTCACAAAGGAGGTGCCTCCACCGACCCGGGAAATTACCGTCCCATCAGCTTGACAAGCTTGATCTGCAAAGCTATGGAGAGGATCATAATGGAACTCATAAATAAAGACACAGGAGACTTGCAGACTTTGGATCCGACCCAGTTTGGCTTTGTCAAGGGCAGATCATGCCTTTTAAACCTGGTGGACTTTTTCAAATCAGTCACCAAGGCCATTGATGAGGGAAAGGCAGTCCACACAGCCTACCTCGACCTGGCAAAGGCTTTTGACACAATACCCCACTCAGGTATCATTGAAAAACTCATCAGCTTAAATGTAAACCCATACATCACAAGATGGGTTGCAAATTGGCTAAGTGACAAAACCCACAGGGTCAGAGTTGCTGGCGCCATGTCAGACTCAAAGCCTGTCACAAGTGGTGTCCCACAGGGCTCAGTCCTGGGCCCTCTCCTGTTTGGCATCTACTTTTCAGAAATACAAGCAAACACAGGAGGATTATGGCTGACAAAATTTGCAGATGACTGCAAACTGGGCGCCATAGTTGAGAACACATCTGACACAGATATCCTTCAGAAGGGTCTTATAGAAATGGAAAACTGGTGCCAGAACCATGGCCTAAAGTTAAACGCCAAAAAATGCATAGTCATACCCTTCGGGAAAAACAAGGTTACCCCTAGCTACCATATAGGCGGCAACCCACTAAGCACAGAAGAGTTTATCAGAGATCTGGGTACCCAGGTTGACAGTAACCTTTCATTTGATACTCATGTGGCCAAAATAGTTAGGAAGACCTTCTACATTGCCCACCTGATCATGAAGGGATTCGCATCTAGATCAAAGGAAGTCATCGTCCCCCTGTACTCATCACTCATCAGGCCAATGATTGAGTACAATGCCCCATTCAGAATGTATCGGACACGACACCTGCAGCAACTGGAAAGGCCCCAAAAGTTCCTCACCAAAAGGATAAAGGGTCTCAAAAATATGTCCTATGCTGCCCGACTGAAGGAACTTCAGCTCTACTCAGTCGCCACTGCCTGCTCAGAGGTGACCTGTGCCTGACATACAAGGCCATGTCCAACCCAGAATTGATGAACATGCTTCACCTCAAAAAATCTAGATTCCTCAGAACTACAAGGGTGGGAGACTTAAACCTTGACACGGTTATTAATAGGACGTGCTGGAGGGACAGATTCATCACCCAGAGACTCCCTATGCTGTGGAACAAAATCCCGGTACATGTGAGGCAGAGCACCTCGCTGGCTTTGTTCAAGAGAAATCTTGACCAATGGATGGGAGATCGCAGATATACCCCAGGGATTATCTCAGTGTCTCTGCTCGACAGAGGCACAGCAAAATAATGGGCATAGTATTCTCCAAACTAAAGGGGTGGCGAAAGCCACAAAACTCTGGCTAGGCTTATAAATGCCCTTGGGCAGATAGCCTAGTATGAACCTATGAACCTATGAACCTAAGACTGGCAGCTCTGTGAAAGGTTAGCCACATGACCATACAGAATGCTAAAGATGCAGTCCAGGAGGAGAGGCATATGCCAATTATCTATGTGCTGTCTGCCAGGTACCATCACCAGGAAGCCTTCTACATGGCAGAGTGATTCAAGCAAGAGCCTGACCATGTAGATCAACACAGCCATCACCATCACAACACAGTAGTGAACACAGCCAAAAGACTGTGTTCATCCACTGAACATAAACATGGTAGGGGGAGCTATTAGACACCAGGGCTTACTGTAAAAGTGTCACAATGACACCATTATCAAAATGGAGATTGGAGGGTGAGGGAGAACACCAGACACCATGAAAAAGGAATAAAAAGTGCCATACTTGCACCTCTGCTACTGCAGGGACAGGGGGTCTGCTGATGTACACTGTACAATGCCATACCAGCAGCAATGTTACTATGGGGATGGGAAGATACACTGTACAATGCCATACCAGCAGCAATGTTACCGTAAGGATGAGGGATACACTGTACAATGCCATACCAGCAGCAGTGTTACTGTGGGGATGGTGAGATACACTGAACAATGCCATACCAACAGCAATGTTACTATGGGGGTGGGGAGATACACTAGATACTAGTAAAGAGTGCACAAAACAGCAGTATGAAGATGGTGAAAACTGGACAACTTTTTAAGTGCCATAATTGCTCCAACCACAGTACGAGAATCAGGGTTGGGGAAGACCAATAGAGAATTAGGGAATATATATAACCATGTGTGTATATGATTGTGTATGTGTGTGAGAGAAAGTGACTGGAGGAGGGTTATCCACTGCCTGAGTGAGAAGCAGTGTAGTACCACAGTGTGCAGATCAGCCCTGATCTCTGCATTACAGCAGTACCTGAGATTTAGGAAACACAGGAATTAGCTGATAATGAGAATTAACCTCATTGTGGCTAGCATGTTCCTGAATTACAAATGGACACATTGTGCTGGAAGGACTTTCTAGCTCACACTAGAGCCTTTAACTAATTCATGGGCTACATGTTGAATACTTATGTATTAGGAAAAGTATATATATAGGTAGAATATATATGTTTCTCACTCACATTTTTAGCTTCATTTGGGGCTCAAGGCTGAACTTGATGAGAATAAATATAATCTAGATTATTGCAATGATGTGCTAAGCACTAGTTTTCAAATGCCATATTGCAACTCGTAATGCTGTGAGAAATTTGTAAGTACATAACAAGATTATCTTCCACATAAATCATAGCTGATTTCATCAAATAACTTAATTTAATTATCAGAAATAATGATTCTGTGTGATATGAAGAACTGTACCCTGAAGACATGCACTTAAAATTATTAAAAGTATTCCACTAACTTAAAACTTCATAGGCAGGGAGATATGGACCACTGCCTTATATGCTTTACATTAATTATGTGGAAGGATTTACATTTGCTAGTCACTGACATTAATGACTGTATGTTATTACTTCTTTTTATACTCTGTAGGTCATTAAAGTCCAACTATTAAGTTACACTCCAACTGCCAATGACACTGCTAAGCTGGGCAATATCTGAGTCAGTTATGTAATTAGAAACTCTTTATTTGAAATGTATATGCCTCATCTGTCAATGTCCTTACTTAAGGTAGACATAACATTTCAAAATAAATGTACATGCAGAATGAAAAAAGCTGGGTAGTTATTCATCTTTTCATAAATCTATTTATATATCTATGTAGCCATATATCTATTTATATTAATATACATCTAACTTTTGACTAACATGCATCCGTCGTTATAAGAAAGTCCTTCTATATTGCACAGCTTATCAACAAAAGGATTGTGTTTAGACCTAGAGATGTCATTGGCCCCATACCTCTCAGCTTAAGAAATCTGGACAAAACCAGAAATAATGGGGAACAAAAGCCTAAAAATAAGGCCAGATTTTAAATGCTGCTCCTATAAACTTAGAAGGTTGTTAGAATAACAGGTTTTGTATTATTATATATTTTCTGAAGGATATGAATTCTGAAACTCAAATGTCTGTTATTAGTAAGTATTATTTAATGACTTCAATAATCAATGATTTGCCAGAATCCACAAATTTTATGAGGAACAGACCAAACATATGAGACAAAAATCTGGACATTCTGCAAAAATCTGGACAGTTGAGAAGTCCCCTTTTACTCAGCCCTCATTAAGCCAATCATTGAATAAATAATTCCTCTTTTGGCATGTATTTGTCTTGCTACATGCAACAACTGGAATGCCCACAAAGATATCTTACCAAAAGGATACAAGGCTTAAACAACATGTCCTACGTGGACTGACCCCAAGCCCTGTCACTATGCATGGAATCCCCAGACTGCTATGAGGTGACCTGTTTCTGGCATACAAGACATTGTGCGACCCATTACGATCAGATTTAATGCACACTAGCAAGTCAAATAGCATCAGAAATGCTCAGTCTAGGGATCTAAACCTCTTCTGCAACATCAACAGAATGGTTTGAATGGACAGGTATATCTTGCAGAGGATACTACTGCTACGGATAGGCTCTCCATCAACATAAAACAAAGTTCACCTCTGTCTATATTCAAGCACCATTTAGATCTATGGATGGGGAAACAAAACAGTTACCCCAGGACTTTTCCGTGTACTACTAATGGACAGAGACAGCTGCTAAATTCTTTATCGCATGCATGGGACCCCACAAATTATCTATGGTATGATCACTGCTATTCTCATTAGGGCTAATATATAACTATCGATCATGGGATGGATAAGAAAAATCGATAACCAAATGGGATTGATTAATTTGAGCACAAAAAGGGAAATTGGCTAGACTTAAAATGGCCCAGAAGGGCAGCTAGCCTAGTACTTACCTATGAGCCTATGAATTATCCTTCATGATTCTGCAGTGGCTCTAAGGAATATAAATGCTGTTTCACATAAATACTCCTGCTGTGAAACAGTCCAGACTTAAATAAGTGGGGGTAGGGTCAGGACATGAAATGCCTTAATAATTCTACATCTTACAGTCTCAGTCTAAAGCAGTATTTTTTATGAATAAACCTATATACAACTTTAGATTCCTCAGTTTATCAACAGTCTTCAAAGTATATACAATCCAATGAAGTAGGCTGCAATTTAAACTTTCTAAGATGGATTTTATGTATAAATATTTTTAGCAGCTTTAAGTCAGTTTTTTGTTGCTAACAGTGATTTTCATCCATTATTTAGCATGTAACCATTTTAACACAGTGCCTATTTTGTCCATTTTGGACATGCGGCCATTTTTATATACAATGCTTAGCGTTCCATCACTTCATCTGCAGCAGAACTATGGACAAAGCTAATTGTACCTTTACCTCTTCTAGTTATTTAAGAAATGTTTCTCCCTATGAAAGCATGCTTTTATTCTAGGCAGGTGCACTGCAATTGAACCTGCCATCCAGAGACTAGCAGGTTTTTTTAACAGCACTCCTCATTTACTTTGGAATAGATATTGCTTGAATAAGTTGTGTTAAAAGAATGGGTATTCAATATCCAACCTAATGAATTCAGTGATCATATTTTTGGAAGATCTCTTCTTCTTTGACTTAATCATTTATGCAAAAGAGACGTGTCTTGTTCTTTTCACAGTGTACAAAAAAGTATGAAATGCCTTATCCAGTTTTGCAGGTCTAAGATGCAAAACCTGCCTTAAGTTAAGTATTTCTATATACATTTAATATCTCTGGCTTAAGTGTCACAAAGGCTTCCATAAAGCCTGTTAAACCTGCAACACCTATTTTACAAAATCATGTGGACTTGCCAAAGGTACTTTTGGTGAAGATAAAATGTTTGAAAACTTCCCCCTGAAACTACCTTCAACGAACATAAGAAAACATTTTTTTTGCAAGGGAGCAACCCTCTGCACCCGTGTGGAGGGAACACCCCCCCACACTTCCTAAATTTATGTGTACCAACTCCAAGGTCGCAAAATAATAGAGAACAAAGCAAAATCCACTGTTGACAAAGTTCAATTAGCTGAACAGTGCTTGCACGTTTTACATGCAGTGACTTGATATATTCCCCTATTTTGCAAATCATCTTTGTCCTACAAGGCTGCACTAACTTTCAGCAATCTGAAAACCACTGTGTATAATCTGTAGATTTTACCTAACCAATTTGATGTCTTTCCACTGTAATTATTAACTGTTACAATTTAGAGAGAAAAACAGAAATCTGGGATTTGATTATTTTTTTTCTTTTGCTCTGAAACCTTCTGAAACAACAGAGATAAACTACTGGAGTGATTGAAGAGATGTTACATGATCATTTTTTCCTCTTCATTCATATGCTATGATGTTTGATAAGTGCACAGAATTCACATTAAAATGTCACATTTCTCAATCATGAAGGCACTGGTTCTAACTTCAAACTTTTTTATTTTTATTTTAACCATTATCTATTTTTCTCCTGTTTTTAATCCAAAATTGGGCAAGCACCTAAATTCCATTTAAGGTACAGGAATAAACAAGAAGCACCACAAATAACTAATTATTTACCATTTTAAATTACAGACTGTTGCAGTTAACAAAGCAGCTCTGAAACTGTCTGCAAAATGGCATATGACTAAGATGCAGTAAATGGTTATTTCTAAATATCCATGTGAATTATTTCCATGAATATTACTCAGAATTATATGTCACTATTTTCAATAGTTTCCCTTTTAAATGCTGTAAATGTGATAGCTTCTATAAATAAATGTAATTTATTGTGCTCACAGGTGACCTGTATTGGCTATATCATTGGTGCAATCCTTGCAGACACACAACCTCATGCAAGACGAGCTGCCAAAGCTGTAAAGATCACATATGAAGAGCTTAAACCCATCATCACCATCCAGGTAAGCAAAGATGGCACATTACCATCTCTGATTGCTTCAGCAAATGATTCATTTCTGTAATGTATGTTTCTGTTTTTAGGCAGTCACAAAAGTTATGGGATCTTGTTAATGTGCATTGAAGTAAAATTGGTACATAGTATACCTGTATGCAAAAGCCATTAATGAATCATAAAAATCTGTGTACAATGAGGCAAGTTCACATACATGGTCTTGTGCTCCATGTAGGACGTACTTATGCAAACTATACAGTTCTGACTATACGTAATTCAGCAAACCTGCACCACTGGAGTACTGGATGGTCTAATCAGGGTAATCTGTGTGACAGCAGCTACATACAATGGTGCTGTACTTGGCAACAGAGAAGTTCCCTTCCTTGCTAATACGTTGTTCAGCTTACAGTGCAGAGCACCATATTAGTACAGACAAAACAACCCCCCCCCCCCATACCTCCGTTGTTGGATAGGAAAATCCCTAGCAGAAATAGACATCCCTATGATGCAGGCAAACTTGCTACTTTAACCAATCACATCCTTCCCCAACAGAATGATACTGGCAAACACTTGAGCTAGCAGCACATCCCTCCATTACCATGCCATGGCAATGAGCATAGTTCCACTGTCATATCTAATGATTGTGATATCTTTAGGATCATAGTCAGGCTTGACTGCAGAGTTTAGAGCAGCAAAGGAAATTTATGTATGAAAATATGCAAGGAATACTTTTGAACATAGATATCCCCTACTGTACCATGCTGGGCTGTCACGTGACACGGAGCAGTGCAGCACTTGTTGGGCTGTGGAGGGGGGCAGGAATGAATTCGGTCTAAGTGTTTTTGGACACCACTGGGTACAATGTGCAATTCAGAGAGAAGATGGTGCATGTGTACTCCATTCTTATTGACCATAATCAATGTCTCTAAATTTCAGTCTGAAATTGCAGTGTGCAAAGCATATTGCTCAGAATGCATCTATCTCCCTCCCCCTGTACAATATTTATACTATTTTCTGTATAAATGCAATGAATGCATTAAACCATACTCATGAATGGATATTTCATATGATGTAGCTCATTTAATTAAATTACTTTATTGTGAAACCCATTTGGTCATGACCAACATGTTAAGTGCAACTCCAGGGTTACAAAATCTCAGCAAAGGTTATAAGTATGTGTTTAGATATTTTATGCACATTATGTGAAACCCATTCTGCCTGAATGGGAAAGGTGCAATTACTGAATGCTCATCTTTTCTTGCCACTTACTGATAGATCTGTACTTTAGTATGGGGAAACACGAACAGCACCCTGCATGGCACAGATCAGCATCCATTTGGTTGCACAGCACAAAGCAAGCTCATGCTTTAATGGAGACTATACAGATCATAAGCTGAAGCAAGACCCTCCATATAAATATTAATATGACCTAGGAACTCAAGCCTGTCCTTCCTGCTTGTCAGTAAGGGGGTGAAACATACAAGACTTGTGCTGCCACATAAAACAGCTATAGGTTCATAGGTTCATAGGTTCATGCTAGGCAATCTGCCCTGGAGCAATTATAAGCCTAGCCCGATTCTGTATGGCTTACGCCACCCCTTGATTTGAGTATCCCACAATGCCTTTTAAGGTTTAGTTTACTGTGCCTCTGTCTAATAGTGACACGGGAGTAATCCCTGGGACAAACCTACGATCCTCCATCCACTTATCGAGATTCTTCTTGAAGAGATTCAGTGAGGTGCTCTGCCTCACATGAACTGGAATTCTATTCCAGAGCGAAGAGAGCCTCTGGGTTATGAACCTGTCCCTCCAGCAAGTTCTATTTATTTCTGTGCTGAGGTTCAAGTCCCTCGAGTGTGTGGCTCTAAGGGATTTAGATTTACTGAGGTGGAGCATGTCCATTAATTCTGGATTTGACATAGCTTTGTATGTCAGGCATAGATCGCCTCGAAGTAGGCGGTATGCAACTGAGTAGAGCTGGAGTTTTTTTAACCGAGCAGCATATGGCATCTGTTTGAGACCCTTGATCCTCTTGGTGAGATACTTTTGGGGTCTTTCTAATTGCTGCAGGTGTCGGGTAAGGTACATCCCAAAAGGGGCATTGTATTCTATGATGGGCCTGATGAGGGATGAATAAAGGGGCACGATTACCTCTCTTGATCTAGATGTGAAACCCTTCGTGATGAGGTGGGCTATGTAGAAGGTCTTTCTAACCACTTTGGCAATGTGGTTTTCAAAGGAGAGATTGCTATCAACTTGGGTCCCCAGGTCCCTAATAACTTTCTCTGTACTTAATGGGTTTCCGTCTATGTGGTAATTTGTGGGCACATTGTTTTGCCAAAGGGTATGACTATACATTTTTTGGCATTTAGCTTTAAACCATGGTGCTGGCACCAGTTATCTGTCTCTGTGAGACCTTTTTGAAGGATGTTTGTGTCAGCTGGAGAGTTGATTATGGCGCCCAGTTTGCAGTCGTCTGCGAACTTGGTGAGCCATAGTCCTCCCACGTTTGCCTGTACCTCAGAAAAGTATATACCCAACAAGAGTGGTCCCAGGACAGAACCCTGTGGGATGCCACTTGTGACTGGTTTCGAGTCTGATATGGCTCCAGCAACTCTCACTCTGTGGGTTCTGTCTTTGAGCCAGTTTGCGACCCATCATGTGACATAGGGGTTTATATTTAAGCTGGATAGCTTATCTATGATGCCCGAGTGGGGTATTGTGTCAAATGCCTTTGCAAGGTCCAGATAGGCTGTGTGAACTACCTTCCCTTCATCTATGGCTTTGGTGACTGTTTCAAAGAAGTCAACCAGGTTCAAAAGGCAGGATCTGCCCTTGACAAAGCCGAACTGAGTAGGATCTAGTGTCTGTAGGTCCCCAATGTCTTTGTTTATGAGCTCCATGATGATCCTCTCCATAGCCTTGCAGACTAAGCTAGTCAGGCTTATGGGGCGATACTTTCCAGGGTCCGTAGAGGCTCCACCTTTGTGGAGTGGGACCACTGTTGCTGTACGCCATTCTGTGGGCACATATCCTGTAGTGAGGCTGAGATTGTATAGCTGTTTTATTTGAGGGATTAGTTCCTCTTGTAGTTCATGTAGGACGCAACCTGGGATGCCATCTGGTCCCATGGATGCAGTGGTTTTTGCTTTGGAGAGGGCAGCCTTCACCTGAGCATCTGAGATGTTTGGGAGGCAGCCCTCTGCCGGGATAGATACTTGCTCTTTTGGGGGGGGGGTGGAGAAGTTTGCACTGAACCTGTCTGCCAGGATATTGGCGATGTCTGTGGGTTCAGTGTATTTTTTGTCATTTAGAATCAACTCAGAACAAGTATGGGAGTTGCATCCCAGGTTTCTAACATAACTGAAAAAAGCCTTATGATTGTCTTTGGTGTCCTGTGCAATTTTTCTCTTGAAGCTGGCCTTGGAGGATTTTATGAGGGATCGTAATTTTTTGCTAGTACTGATCAGAGATGCCTTCCCTATTAGGGATTTTGCTCTATCATGTAGTAGCTTCCTCCTTCTGTTGTACAGTTTATTTATGGCAGGGGTCCACCAGACTGGACGCCTGCCTTTGGATGATTGGGTCTTGGTTTTGTTTGGGATAGCATGATCCATGCATTCCTGGAGATGTCCGTAGAATGCATTTATATAGGATTCTGCAGTTTGGGCTGTAGTTTCCACTGGCCCTGGGGCCTTGAAGGATTCCACTTCGGTTTTGAGAAGTGAGAAGTTCACTTTTGAGAAGTTTTTCACTGTGGTTTTCTGGGCTGGGGGTGGGGTCGGGATGTGGACATCCAGTGAAATTAATTTATGGTCTGATCTTACCAATGAGGGATATACTTCTGGTGTGGAGCATAGAGTCCCCATGTTGGTAATGATCAGGTCTAGTATGTTGCCCCTCTTGTGGGAGTGGTGACTAGTTGTTCCATAGCATTTGAATTTATAATTTCCAGGAATCTTTGGGCTAAGGTGCTGGGGCTTGAGTAGTGCTTCCAGTCAATGTTTGGGTAGTTGAAGTCGCCCAATATAATGGTGTTCGGAGAGATCTTCATGTTCTCCAATGTTTTCAGGAAAGCTGAATGGGATTCCTGACTTTGAGATGGTGGTCTGTAGGATGCTATAAACTGAAAAGCAGTCTTGCCCACTGTTAGTTGCACATGGATGGTCTCCGATACTTTGTGCAATGCCACTAACCTGGAGGTGTGGATATCCTTGATAAATATGGAAACTCCCTCCTTTGTGGTTCGGTCCGGGTTTTGGGGCCGAAAAGCATGATATGAGGTATAGCCTGGTAGTGCTGGGGTGCTCTCTGGAGCCTTGAACCAGGTTTCTGTCACTGCACAGATATCGATGTTCTCCATACTGAGGAGAGCTTCGAGTGCGTGCATCTTGAGGTTAAGACTACTGGTGTTTAGCAGCATTACCCTTAGTTTCTTGTTCCTTGTGCTGTCTATGGGGCTGAGTTTGAGCCTTGCCTAAAAAAGGCACTATGGGGGTGGCAAGAGCCTTTGCCAATATCCGAAAGCCCAGTGGTGACAGGTGCAAGGCATCCCTAGCGAAGCAATGTAGCTTGTCGAGTATGTCATCCCAGGCTGGCAGACACTGGATCCCCTTTGAATGACACCAAAATTTTAGCCAATTGTTAAAATCGATCATTTTGTCTTTGTACTGTGGCATCATTCTAGGTGAGGGTAAGATGCTGCTCAAGGTCAGGGTCATACCAGCCTGGGCTACATGATCAGAGAGCTCCTCTATGTCTCTTTTCATGTAGTCCAGGGAAGTACGTCTCAGGTCATTCACACCAGCATGTACAATGACTGAGTCATATTTGTATTTGCTTTGGAGTGACCTGAGTGCTTGCGTTATGTGTCGGATCCTAGCACCCGACAGGAAGCTCACTGTGACCTTCTCTTTATTCAGCCTGGTGAGCGGGACGTCAGTGTTTCTGACAATAGAGTCACCTATAACAAGAGTATCAGGTGTGTTATTCAGCCTTAAGGGCTGTGGCTGCTTGGCACACTGACTTTGTGGGTTATGTGTTGTGTGTGTTTTGTTTAGAGGTAGCGTTTGCTTGGATGTCTGCTTTGGAGGTCTCTGTTGCTTAGGTAGATTTTTATTTAGAGCCTCCGAGTATGTTTTTGTATTTATGTGTTTGGTTCGCTGATGTGGTGGGACTATGTGATACTGGAATTGTGTTGTGTGAGGTTACCTTCTCCTCCTGACTGGTTACACCAGTTTTGAGATGAGAGAGCTCAGCCTCCAGTTTGGCTAAATAGTTGCATCTCTCACATATATTTGAACCTGTTTGGAGGAGGAGAGGGTTGTCCGTGTACATGAGACAGTTGTAACATTGCCTCAAAATTCCCAGATTCACCAGCTGGACTGGAGAGGAAACCATTGACTGACCTTTGGACATGCTAGAGTAATAGGAAAACTGAATTTAAGATGGACCAATAGAGGACAGGGTAATCGTAGAGAGTATAAGAGTAAGTAGTGCTTATGGTTTAATAGTTTGTAGGATTACTTAATTGGACCAGTGAAGGGCCTTAGAATGAGAATATGGTGTTTAAATTGAGAGATAGAGCAGTTCTAAGGGAAAAAGTGAAGAGCAGACTTTGTGGAGCCAGGAATAGTTTAAACCCAATTAGGCGGCACTGCCCGTTGTTGCACTATGCTCAAAAACGCGCAAAACCACGCAAAAGAGGGTTTTAAGAGAGGAAGATGAAGGAGTTTTGGAATTGACCCAGAATGGCCAATAAAACTACAGTTTCAAGTCAGTAACCACTCTCACAGGGGCAGGCAGGCTGCTCAATGATTTTCACTGCCACTGATCAACAGAGAGACTTTCCTTTAGCCCAAGCAAAAAATGGCCTCACAGAAACTTACAAACAGTTCAAGAACAGCAAGCCTGTAACTGAACTTTTTTAAATCTCAGAAAAGTGGGAAAAAAGCAAGACTTTTTTTTTGGTTTTGTTTTTTCAGAGATAGCAGAGGTTAATAAGTATCAACAAGTTATAACAGTGCAGTAAATGACCCCACACAAGAGTGCTAGGCAAAGACAGATAAAATTCAAGTTTTGAGAAAAAAAACGATTTTAAAAATAAGTGCAAACAGGAAATTCAGTAAACAGCTCTAGGTTGTGCTCTAAATACATTTACTAATGCAGAAATCAAATTTAACAAGCCAGAAAATGCTCAAAATAGGCGGCTATGCAGAAAAACTTAGCAAATAAACAGAGGAAAAATACTTAAAGTCTCAAAAGTGGCTCCTTTCTTCTCTCAGCGTTTTCTCCTCTTGGTGGGTGATTCACCAACAGCCAACAAGCCTGAAAAGACAACAAAACCATGAGGCAACCAGGTTTTAAGAGAGGAAGATGAAGGAGTTTTGGAATTGACCCAAAATGGCCAATAAAACTACAGTTTCAAGTCAGTAACCACTCCCACAGGGGCAGACAGGCTGCTCAATGTTTTTCACTGCCACTGATCAACAGGGAGACTTTCCTTTAGCCCAAGCAAAAAACGACCTAACAGAAACTTACAAAGTGTTCAAGAACAGCAAGCCTGTAACTGAACTTTTTAAATCTCAGAAAAGTGGGAAAAAAGCAAGATTTTTTTTGTTTTTTCAGAGATAGCAGAGGTTAACAAGTATCAACAAGTTATAACAGTGCAGTAAATGACCCCACACAAGAGTGCTAGGCCAAAGACAGATAAAATGCAAGTTTTGAGAAAAAAACGATTTTAAAAATAAGTGCAAACAGGAAATTCAGTAAACAGCTCTAGGTTGTGCTCTAAATACAGTTACTAATGCAGAAATCAAATTTAACAAGCCAGAAAATGCTCAAAATAGGCGGCTATGCAGAAAAACTTAGCAAATAAACAGAGGAAAAATACTTAAAGTCTCAAATGTGGCTCCTTTCTTCTCTCAGCGTTTTCTCCTCTTGGTGGGTGCTTCACCAACAGCCAACAAGCCTGAAAAGACACCAAAACCACGAGGCAACCAGGTTTTAAGAGAGGAAGATGAAGGAGTTTTGGAATTGACCCAGAATGGCCAATAAAACTACAGTTTCAAGTCAGTAACCACTCCCACAGGGGCAGGCAGGCTGCTCAATGTTTTTCACTGCCACTGATCAACAGAGAGACTTTCCTTTAGCCCAAGCAAAAAATGGCCTCACAGAAACTTACAAACAGTTCAAGAACAGCAAGCCTGTAACTGAACTTTTTTAAATCTCAGAAAAGTGGGAAAAAAGCAAGATTTTTTTTGTTTTTGTTTTTTCAGAGATAGATATATAGTTTAATCTAGGGATCTAATGATATTATAATTTATATGTTAGACAGCTGGGTATCTTCTAGGCCTCATTTCCTAAAGGAGCACTGCATTTGATTTTTTTTTCTTCTGAAGTGTCTATAAACATCCAAGCACAAATGGCTAAAATGTTGAGTCTGGTCGTTTTAATGTGCTGCTGGGTATATTTTTTGTGCAAATCTCTGAAAAACACTCATGCATGCACATTATACACATATATATATTTTTTTTCAGTATTACTTTCCTCCCTGTACAAGGGGCAATGATTTTACTTTTCAGCTAAACAGTAGTTATTTTGTTATTGACCTCAATGTTCAGGAATTGCACATGCAAAATAGTCATTACCTTTGTCTTGTAATGCAATGCAAGCAGGGCTTTTATTTTCTCTGTAGTATTTAAATGTCTCAGATTTCCTTCTTCTGCAACATTCCCAAAAATAGGACCGAGCTCTATTTTATCAACATATAAACACTTTAACCTGTAGCTGTATGTGTTGAAACAGTCCTATTTTTTTAATAACCATGATCTGATAGATGTGCAGTTCTCATCTCAAAGTTAACCTGGGAGCATTGGATTGCTGAAATTACATACTAGACTCAAGTCAAAAAGAAATCATTGTGTAGCTCAAACACTGATACAGACACACACCCACACACACACACACACACACACACACACACACACACACACACACACACACACACACACACAGATATATGCATGCATGGTTTTGAATAGAAGGGTGCCAAGTTGGAGTGTAGCTTTGATAGTTACTGGCAATCATTTAAAAATTTGTAAAACAACAGTGGCACATCTGTTCTTCTGCCAAGGTACAAATCTATCAGTTTTGTTTTCAATTGATTTGTAATTTTTTATATTGTAGAATGAATGAAAGCATAGCTTCATTCTAGTCTGGGAATTAGAATATTTCTTGTGATAGCTGTGAAAGCACCAGGACTGAGAAGGTGTGAAATCCTGTATCTTAGTTTCTTTAGCAACTGACGTTTAGCAGATATATTGTCAGTGTACTTTCTGGAGTTTAGCTATGCATCTAGGTTGAGTCCCAGGTATTTTTGTTCAATAACAGGGGTTTGAGCATTACTACTTAGAATAATAGTTTTTAGAGAGAGAGAGCAGCATGGCACTGGCTTTATTGTGGTTCATCAATAACTTCTTTTCTGGGCCCATGTACAGAGCTTAGAGAAACTTCCTTAAAGTATTATCTGGAGGATGTGTAAAGTTTTACTGTATTGTAGAAGCCAAATAGCATCAGTTTACATCATTACATTCTGTTTGGGGAGGTATAGCTTGAGACTGTTAAAGCAAAAAGAGAAGAGCAGGGGCACCAGTATAGATCCCTGTGTTTCAGTGTTTAGTATACCTATTTATACTATACTAAGTAAATAAGTATACTTATTTATAACAGAATGAGTCATTGGCATGAGCTGGAAAGGATTTGTCCTTTAAGTCATTTGTAAACCATATGATTTTATTTTCACCAAAACGGAGTATGATACGTTTATTGCATAATGGGTGCTGATTAACTGTCTCAAAGATTGTAGTCATGTCAGTGAACAGCAGTAATAAGACTGTCATTAATATTGCTATTAATAGTATTAGTGGTAGTAAGGGTGGCTGTTATTGTACTGAATGCATTTCAAAAGCCATGCTGTCAGTCACAGAACAAGCCATAATAGAGTAGTTTGGAAATAGGGCCACAGTATTTCACAGCTGTTGGAGCAGAAGTCTTGCAAAGGTGCAGGATGACAGAATGTTTGAATGTGGGAGGTACAAAACCTGATGTTAAGGATAGGGTGAAGGTGTGTGACTGGTTTTAAAATTTTTCAACTACAAGTTTCAGGAAAGAAGGGTAGAATTTGTTGATTTTTGCCCCGAGTTACAACAGGAGGTTTCTAGTTTATTTTACTGAAATTGAATAGAAGTGAACATTGTTGCTTATGATGCTAAGCAGCAGAGCTGAGGAGGTGTGCTGCCAATAAGGCTAGGGCCGGAAGTGTTATTGTTTGTGGAATTGCAATATCATTTATGGATGTTAGAAGAAAGTTTTTGTAGTCCATGTCAACGCTGGTGGTAAATGCAGGGTTCTTAGAATTTTTAGCAGATGCAGTAGCTTGGCTAATTAGTTGACTTTCTTTCCAGAAGTGTTTTCAGTTATTAGAGAGAGATTGTTACATTTGTTGTAGGTATACAGCTTTAGAGCTATTAATGGTTATTCTAGCTGAGTTTCTATGTGGCAGGCATGCCTCATGTAATTGAGTATTCAGTGGGTCTTGTTTTCATGCTTTTCATGCCTTGTCCCCTTGTTTTATCTGTAGAAGCTTTCAGTCAGCCATGGGCAGTAGTGAGTCTTAGGTCTTCAGCATGTCATCGGGAAGAGAGACTCCTGTATAATTGCTAAGGTCATAAAGAATTGGTCAAGTGTAAATGAGAGGTCAGTTTGAGCATGTAGTGAGGACCAGTCCATGGTGCTTGCTGAGTTTTGGGATGTTTATGCTGTAAGAAAGGTCTTTCTTCTATGATTTGTGGAGGAGCTTTTGTTGTTTTGAAAGAACCAAGTAAAGATTACTGGGCAGTGGTCACTATGGCTATTGGGCAGAATTTCTATGTTTCAGATTCTGTGTTGCATAAGATGAGATCAAGGATGGAGTGATTTCCTGACAGTGTATTTCATCTAATGGGTGATTTTGCAAGTTGCTAGGTTGAAATGATGTAGTATTTTGTTCAGATTTTGGTCATCTGGTCCATTTGCATTAATATCAAGGTTTCCTAGCAGGATGCAGTTTGCAGAATGCTATTGGGAAAGGCTTTTCATAGTGTTTACTATATTTCTGTGATAGAACAGGGAGGAGGTATGTCGATTACATAAATGTAAAGGCAAGTATGTCCACCAAGGGTGATATGATACAGTACTCTGCTGGGACATTTGTCATGTGTGGTATTTGCTTTAGCAGAATCAGTAATAGTAATTGAGGTCTGAAACGTGATAAGTAACATCTCTTTCCATCACACCTACTGTCTGGTCTATTGTCATTAATTTTAATACAG
The DNA here is from genome assembly GCF_019279795.1 of Protopterus annectens. Classification (NCBI taxonomy): domain Eukaryota; kingdom Metazoa; phylum Chordata; order Ceratodontiformes; family Protopteridae; genus Protopterus; species Protopterus annectens. Next base: position 896,933,451 of record NC_056727.1, on the reverse strand, counting down.
TTATCCCTTATGTAGGGAGATTGACAAAAAAAACTTTTAGCCATGTTTCAGTAATAGGAAAAATATGGGGTTGTTCTGTGGTTGTCCAGGCCTCAAGTGTGGTCGACTTGTTGTTAAGACAATGCACATTGATGCAGGCAGCTTTTAAGTCCTTTTTTATTGTCTGAGTGTTAGGTGCAGTTGTTGGGTTAGTAAGGAGTGGATGACCTGGGTTTGAATGAGTATCTTTAGCCATAATCATTTTATGCACGAAGCATGTGGGTTTTGCGAGAAAGCTTTTGAAGTAATATATAGGACTGATTATATGCTGAATCCAGGAAGTCTGCATGGGGTATTTATTGCATTCTAGTTACGGATGTGAAGAATTTACTATAGTTATTAAGAACTGAGTGACTACCTATAGGTATTTCAGTCCTTGACTGCTGTCTAATATTAGGATTATAGGTGAAGTGATGAGGATAGATGTCTGTTAGATGTGGTAAGATGAGAAACATTAATAGTTTTAGGATTAGGGTGACGGACAGTTTAAAGTGAGAAATCGCAGTGAGTATCAATGAATATACCCATGGTATTAGGAAAAGATTGAATTAAGAGCAATGTTAAGGAGATTTTAATTAAGCACCAGTCTATCTGTCACCTAAAAAGAACTGGAAGGGAGTGGAAAACAGTACAGGCTGAGAGAGACAAAGACAGAACAGGAATCAGTTTAGCTCACACCTAAACTGAACAGGAGATGAGTGGGGAAAAAATTAACATGGTAGAATATTCTAATAAATATAGTAGTCTATCTGCCATACAGGTTAAGAGGTATCTAGTGAAATACTGCCTTGAGAAAGTATTATAATTAGAATAATTGTATCCTGTCTGCAACAAAGGCTCAGAGGTGTGTAGTAAAATACTGCCTATCAGCCATCTAGGCAAGCTTGAAATAGAAATGAAATGATATGAGGAGGTATGTATAAGTTGCAAAGAATGAGTTATGAGTAAATTGCAAAAAATAAGAGAAAATGAGGAATTAGGAGAGCAAGATACAGTTCAAAGTAATAAAGGTAAGCAATGAATGTGAATATTGTTAGGGAATTGGACTAATACGGTTTTTAAGTAGGAACTGTTAAAGCAGGTTTGTGGGTTGGAGGTATACATTGGAATGCTAGGTTAATAGGTTTAAAGGTGATTACTAGGTGAATGGCCCCAGGCATAGCCATGCATTCCCATATGTAAATGACAGGATAAATTACTCAGAGGTAAATGAGCAACCGTGTATAAGAAGCAGAGCATTTACAAACTGCTTCTCTCCAACAGGGGGGTAGTTGCGATTTCAGGAGTAAATTTTTAATTTTCCATCTATTGGTCCAGGTAACATTTGAATAAGGTGATGTTTGAACTCTGCTTCACATGCATGGGAAACCTGCTTCATATTAGAGGCAGTCTCAGAGATGCATGTCTGTCCCCCCAGGATGTTTTGTTCATGTTACAAATGACATTCTTTGGATCAAGTCTCTCTAATGATGTTCGACTTGTTGATATACAACAAGTCTCTCAGTACTGCACTGCACCATCATGGTATCGCAAAAGCAGCAGGAAGCCCAAAATCTTTCCAAGAATATGAAACCTCTTTGATTATTGTTTAATTTACATACACACCTTCTGTTCTGTTTCTTACCCTTATCAACCATCAATGATACCACATTATTTTTGGTCGAATGATAATACCAGGCTGCTGCTGCACAGATTACATGTAGGTATGTAGAGTTAATAGCAGCTTCATGACATATTCAATAAATGCGTTGTTGCAAGTTTCTTGTTTTTTTTTTCTTTTCTTTCTCTCTTTTTCAAAAAAAAAAGACAAGAATAATTGTTACTTGCTTTACATTGCTGTATAACTCTACCATTGCCTTTCTCCATTTAATTCCTGTAAGAGTTTTATGAACATGATAACCAGCGGCTTCCTAACTTCCCACTGAATCACCTTAAATTGAGCAACATGTAATCAAAGCTGAATGTCCATATCAGCAACTCTCTGAAACACTAAATACAACCAGTATACTCTGGATTACTGTGTTAATGATCATTCATTTTTCCTCTTGGGTGGGGTAACTGCACTTGACTCTTCCACTACAGAACAGCACTCTACAGACCAAAAATATGAGGCAAAAATCTGCACATTCTGCAAAAACCTGGACAGTTGACAGCTATGCTCTCAACTGCACTGCCTTCTATCCCACCTTTGCCTAAATAAATCAATCAATAAATAAATAAATAAATAAAAATACAATACCTTTTTACAACAGTGGTCAATGGGAAAGGTGCAAACAGTAAAGTGATCATGTCCTAACTGCTTTATGTGGAGGGAATGGAACAGTTCATTTAAATTTCCCTCCAACTTCGAATGGCCAGGCAGAAAATATAGGGCAAGCAAATAGTTGTTCAGCCTCAGCGCTAACATGGAAGTTATTGCTTGTTGTAAAAACTCATGGCAAGCTGCAAACTTGGAAAATCAGCTGCTCGGGAGACACGGAAGTTTACTATTGTAAAGAAGAGTCACAGTAAGGTGGTCAAAGAGCCGCATCTGGCTCGCGAGCCACTGGTTGTCGACCGCTGCTCTAGCACCTCCCTGAATGCCTTCCAGACTTCCAGATATATATAAAATATTAAGGATCAAGCAATTAATATACTAAAAAGTGCTACACACTTGCCTACACATGTTCATGCACACTTTTAACAAATATGAATACTCAGTCAATACATATACTCAACCAGAGTGAATCAATTACCAAGACTAACAAGTCATCAAGATACCAAATTACCAAATTACCTTAACAATACTGTTCAATTTCAGACTCCTTACAGGTTTTGTACCAAGCAAATGGAGAACAGCTACAGTCATTCCCCAGCATAAGGTAGGCCTGTATGCAGACCCCAGCAATTACACACCCATAAGCCTGACCATCATCATATGAAAAGCCATGGAAAGACATCATGGATATGATGATAGGAGGTACTGCCAGCACAGCTAGCTGGAATTATGCAAATAATTATATGTCATTTGTGAATATCAAATTGATTTATACATGATGCTTATGTTACAAATATATTAGAACTGTGTGGTGTGTGTATATCAAGCTGAGTCGTACAGATATTTGTGTTGAAAAAGTATTTGCAAAGTGCTTGTGATTGAAATGTATCCACAGTGTGCCCTACTGGGAGGAACAGAAATGTACATGCACTATTGTAACTGTTTAAATGTATATGTTTTAACAGAGGAAACTGGAAGGTTAATCTCAGTCCAATAAACTTTAAAATATATCTGAAATTAAATCACTTTATGGGCTAGGCCATAAAGATGCTATCTCACAGATTCCAATGCAGACCGAGACACAAAGTCTGTACTAGGAAGCTTTCTGTATTGTCTTTGGGGTGAACTAATTACTACTTTGGAAGTATGGACATTTTTTATGAATCCCAGCACGTGTTACAGATCTGAGCAAAAGCCCTTGTATGTGTGTTTTTACAGGTAGGTGCTAAATCCTGCCAGCTTCCAGCAACGGGGGTTTGCATGGGCATTAGAAGTCAGATGACCAGAAGTGATGTCATTCCGCAAGCTATCCCAGAATTAATATTTTAGATATTATTTTGAGAAGTCTCTTAGTGAGACTGAGCATTCTGTATTCTGTCTTGGGCGTGACAACAAGAAGGACCATTCATCACATCATCTGCCTTGCTCTGTTATGTAAGTAGGGAATAATAATTCTCTTAGATTCAGTCAGGAATAGTGAAGCTTAGTTTATATATTTTTTTTTATTTGTCTGAGCCTGTCCTTCAATTTTATTTTAAATATTCCCTGTGATTTTAAACTCTGATGTCACTGTGAATATATACTTAGTATGTTCTTGTTCTTTTATTATTTATTATTAAATATACTTAAACCTTTCATTGTGGCTGATCGTTGTAGAGATATTTAAGTTTTGAGAGTACTTGCATATTTATTTGGTGACACTGTGTGGGCCACTCCTAATAGCTTTGCGCTTGGTCAAACTTCCATTTGTATTAATATTAATTTCAGTATATTGGTTACCCTTGGAAGAGCCTTAAGGTAGCTGGCATAAGTGTCTGGTGGCAGTCATAACTACCTTATAGTCTGGGCAGAAGGGGGCATAGCTAGTAAATCTGTGCCAGCCTTTCCCAGGTGTGTGTGTGTGTGTGTGTGTGTGTGTGTGTGTGTGTGTGTGTGTGTGTGTGTGTGTGTGTGTGTGTGTGTGTGTGTGTGTGTGTGTAAATCAAACCTCAAAGAGTGTGTGTCAGCTACTTGGGCAGGAACATGAAGCCCTGGTTGGACAGAGAGGGTGTTGGAGGTCTTAGCTTGGACACTCAGCTAAGATTTGAACACTATAGCTGTGCCAGTGGAGAGTCTTACTGGGGATCTGGAGAAAGAGGGAGAAATCCACTTCAAAATGTGTTCCCTGGTCCTTTTAATGGAAATTGTGCTTGATTTTGCTTGATGCAGAGAGATGCATCTGGAGATACTATGTGTATACTGTTATCCTTCCAGTGAGCATCCCCCATTGGTGTGGATTCAGGCTCCTTGATTACTGGCTCAGAGGTGGGGAGTCACAATGGAATTAATCAGTCAATACATAGGGAACCTCCAAACACTGAACTGATTTCAGGGCACATCATGCTTACTCAACCTGGTAGATTTTTTTGAAAAGGTCACAAAAACAATGGATGAAGGAAAAATAGCAAACATTGCATACTTCCACCTAGCAAAAGCACTTGACACAATCCCTACTCAGGGATATTAGAAAAGTTAAATAAACCGGGAATAAACCCCTATGTCACCTGCTGGATTACCTACTGGCTCACAGATAAGATGCAGATAATCAAAATAGGGGCCGTTAACATCCACAAAGAGACAAGTCACCAGTGGATCCCCCTGGGGTTCTATGCTGGGACCTCTCCTGTTTGCAGTCTACTTTTCTGAAGTAAAAACCAAACCAAAAGGTCTCTGGTTGACAAAGTTCATACCTGTCCATTTTCCAGTGCAACTTAGATTTATGGATGGTAAACAGAAACTTTGCCACATACTGCCCCTGTACTACTAATAGACAGAGGCAGCTTTTAAATGTTTTATCCCATGTATGGGTCCCCTCAAATTATCTATGGTACAATCCCAGTTATTCTCATTAGGTGTAATATGTAATTATCGGCTATGGGTTGAGTAAGGCCAATTTGTAACCAAATGGGATAGGTTACATCAAGGACAAAAAATGGGAACTGGCTAGCCTTAAAATGGTCTGCAATGGCAGCTAGCCTAGTCCTTACCTATGAACCTATAAGAACTAAACAAAGAGGATGTATCCTTTATAAACTCTGATTGTTATTCATTGCCATTAACAGACAAAAGCTGCTTGCTTGCTGCTGAACAGTTCATGAAACCTCCAGTCACTTAAATAGGATACTGCTTCTGATTCAGTTAACCATGAATAGGATACTGCTTCTGATTCAGTTAACCATGAATAGGATACTGCTTCTGATTCAGTTAACCATGAATAGGATACTGCTTCTGACTCGGTTAACCATGAATAGGATACTGCTTCTGATTCAGTTAACCATGAATAGGATACTGCTTCTGATTCAGTTAACCATAAAATATTCATCATATGCACAAAATAATGTTTGTTCTTACAGTGATTCTTTGGATGACAACAGCAAAATGCAACTGATGTTGGAGTATCTGATACTAACTTCAAACTCCCCAGTATTTTCTTGATGTCATTAGTGTCAAGCAGCAGCCTTTGGAAGAGTAATACTGCCAAATGACTCAATCTTTTTCCTGAAATATTTCTCCAGTACCTTTCTTTTCTTATTTGCTGTAATCAGATAGAAATAATCTGTTATGTATTAGGAATGTTGACACACAAATCAAATTACTAGGTTTATGCTTGTTAACCTTCAAAGTGGAAAATCTACCCTGCTCTATAGAATGAGAAGGAACCTCGTGCTTGAAATATGAACCAGGTGAATTTCTGAGTATCTTTATCAGCAGTCTTTCTGACTGAGGCAATTGAGCTCATCACGTAGAATATAGTATACCAGCAACCGCACCAGGAGGAAGCACATTGTACCAGATAATGCAATATCAGAAATGTTTGTGACTTTAAAGAGTTGAACAGCAGCAGCTCCAAACAGCAATCACCACAGAATTAAATCAAACATAATTTGCTCAGATTCTAAAATACATCCAGAGACATTACTAGACACACACACACACACACACACACACACACACACACACACACACACACACACACACACACACACACACACACACACACACACAGCAACAACAGCAGGACATAGCATCATTGACTTCTCAGTTTGAAATGTATATATGCAAATTCCAGTACTGCTTCCATGTTTTTCAGAAATTCAGCACATTTCGTCTGTCTGTCTCTTTTTATTTCAGTCTATTTTGAAACAATGTAGCTTTTCCAAGATAGATCCCTCCCTGAGGCTACATTACTTTGGCTGACTTTTTAATCAGGGTGCTTTGTACCAGCATGTCTTCTTTTGAGTACCATTTCTCTGTAATATCAGAACCATTTAGTGCAGCTTTACCTGGATATTTAAACCCTATTGGTTGGGGATATTGACTCCTACTTCAAAGATTACATTTCTACCATGAGAAAAGAATGATCTTGGGAGCTGTGACTACTGCATGCAGAGGCAAGTTTGAAATGTTCGAACCTAACCCATTACATACAGGTGTCATGCCGAAGGCAGAGCTGATAATGAGGTGTTAATGAGGTTGTCTCAGGCGCATCCCATCTCTGGTAACTGGTAGATGATAGCTTCCTAGACATGCTTACTCATTCAGCCTGATGGCCTTTTCAAGCCACTGTCTCCACAATGATCTGTCTTCTTTTCCATCCCTCCTTCCAGAGGAACTTAGGGCACCTGGGTTATAGTCAGCATACCTCTCAACTGTACAGGTTTTTGCAGAATGTCTAGATTTTTGCCAAATAGTTTTGGTGTGTTCCTCCTAAAATCTGTCCCTTTCTGGAAATAGTTGAGGACTGAAGTCATTAAATAACGACAAACATTTGAGTTTAAAATTCCTCATCCTTTAGAAAAATCCATGCTAATGCAAAACCTATTATTCTATTAACTTTCTAAGTTTGTAAGGGCAATATTTAAAATCTGTCCCTATTTGTCCCCCCATCATTTTAGGCTTTGTCCAGATGTTTTGCTCTAAGAGGTTGAGAGGTATGAATTAGTCAGTGATTTATTACTTTGCATCATTGGAGCTAGCCAGTGATGTACTGATTTGGACAAAACCAAACTGGAGCATGGTAAGAGACTTTGAAAGGCTGAGACAAAATAATCTCAAGTTGAGCAAGAAAAAAAGTCAGGTACATGTGCTTAATAAGACATATATGGGACATTTTGTGACACATAAAGGTGTACAACCTAATCCAAAAATCTTTAAAGCAGTAGTCCTACTGAAAAGACCATTAGACAAACAAGCATAGCTAAGATATCCTGGCATGGTTCAATATGTGCCGAAGTTTATCCAGACCTTACTAGAAGTGCCAATGCATTTAAGATTTCCCAAAAAAGACAGAGTGGCAGTGGAAGCAGAAGAAAGAGGAAAAAAAATCATAATGCCAAAAACAGAAAAAAAGTGACAGAATTTCAACTGCTTCGTTATTATGATATGACAAAAACAGTTATATTGCAATTGGATGCAGTCAGTCATAGGAGTGGGGTTGCTACAAAAGACCAAATATCAATGGTTCTAGAACACCGACTAAGGCACAGGCAGTTTATTCTTGAATTAAAACAAGAACATTTAACAGGTTTGGGCAAGAAGCCCTTCGGAGCTTTCTTGCCAGCAGAGAGAGGAGGCTGAGCCTTGAGACAATGCTAAGAACAACAAAAATAAATGTCCACACCCTGGCATTAAAAAAAAAAACAATGCAGACAGAGTTAGGGACTGGCTACTGCAGCAATGATCATTCAAATATAACTTACACATCTGTACTACATTCATCATATTGTTCACTACTGCAATAGTCTTCACTATATGGGTAGATTGCCTTAGATAACTACATTTGAAAGAGAAGAGTCGAGGAGTCCTGGAGAATGGTCTTACCAAACCTTGAGCTGGACCTAGAAAATGAATCAAGCTTATAGTGCTTTGTAAAAATACCAAAGGGCCATGTAGAACCTTCTAGAATACTTCTAGTATCCAGACTTCTGATAGAGTGGGCCTTGACCCTGCATGGAATAGTTTTCTATGTTGAGTACAACAGAAGGTAATAGCCTTAGACAATTAGACAATAATTTAGAAATAGTCTATTTTGACACACATTGTCCCTTCTTACCTTCAAAAGAAATTAACAATTGATCCGAAGATCTGAAAGATTTAGTTTTGTCAAGCAAGTACCCGAGTTGTCTGTGGACATCCAGAGTATAGAGTATCATTTTTCCCTCAATTTTAGATTCAGAAAAGAAAATGGGAAGGTGGATAGCTTGGCTTAAAGTAAACTCAGATACCATGTTAGGTATAGAAGAAAGATTAGTTCTCAAAAAAAAACTGTTCCTATGGAAAATGAAATAGGGTCAACTCACCATGAAAGCTTGCAACTCAGATACCCTTCTTGCAAAGGTCACAGCAATCAATAAAATTGTTTTACATGTTAAGCCAGATTAGCTGGTTCAAATGGAGCAATTGTTAGCTTCTATAACACAAAATTAAGATCCCAAGGAGGGACCACTGGTTTTCTTGGAGACCTCCTATGCAAAACCCATTTTGAGAACATTTTGACATGAGACTGCATTGAAAGAGGAGGATCCATGGACAGATATGCTGAAATGGCTTATAACTGAATCTTGACAGTGCAATAAGAAAGGCCATAGTAGAGTAACTCACACCAGAGAACAAGTAGCCCTAAATGATGATGGTTGTTTGTTGGCAGAGGTGCCATAAGCTGTTGAAGCTAGGGGTGAGGTGGAGGGTGAGAGGAGCAATTGCTGATTTAAAATGGCAATTTTTTTTTATTATTTACTCCCTCAACACGGGTTCACTTGGAGGACATTTTAAGCTTAGCCAATTTCTCTTTTGTTGCTTGAATTAACATTTCCTGATTGGTCTTCCCCATTCTATCGCTGATAATTGCATATTAGTCCTAGTGAGAATAAATGTGATCATACCATAGATAATTGAAGGGGACCTGTGTAAGTGATGCAGCATTTAGGAACTGCCACTATCCATTACTGGCACAAGGGGCAATCCTGAGGTACATTCTGTTTAGATAATTGGATTGAGTATTTCTGATCCTATTTGACTTGCTGATGTTCAGTAGGTCCATCAGTACTGGGTCAAAGGATGCCTTGTATGCCAGACACAGGTCACCTCTTAGCACTCTGTAAGATACCAAGTATAGTGATAAGGCTTTGAGGTGGTTCATGCAAGACCTATTGTTTAGGACTTGTATCTTTTTAGTAAGGTATCTCTGTGGGCATTGCAGTTGTTTCATGTGTTTAGACAGGCACATGCCAAAGTGGGCATTATACAAAATGATTCACCTAATGAGGGTTTTGTAAAGGGGACAATAACATCTCCAGATGTATGAGGGTTTTGTAAAGGGGACAATAACATCTCCAGATGTAGTCACAATCAATTTGTGCATAAGCTGTGCAATATAGAAAGACTATCTTATGGCACATGCTGGTCAAATGTTAGGGCACTGTCCACACGATTTCCCAAATGTCAAACGACTGAGTCAACTTTCAGGAGGGTATTGTCTGTTTGGTAGTTCCCTGGGGTATATGACTTCCCAAAGGATGCAATAATGTATTTTCAATTCATGATTCTGGCACCAATTACTGTTTGGGACAAACATTACTGCATGAAGGTTAAGTCATTGTGGAATTCAATAACTCTTCCTAGCTTGCAGTCATCTCAGACTTAGTCAGCCAAAGCCCTTTGGTATTAGCTTTTACTTCCAAGAAGTAGATGTCAAACAGGAAAAGTCTCAGCATCAAACCCTGGGGGACTCCATTGGTGACTAGTCCTTTCTAGAGGTAGGCTCCCCTATTTTGATCACCTGCATTCTGTGAGCCAGTTGATAGTCCATCTAGTCATGTAAGAGTTTATTTCCAGTTTATTCTTACCTACTCTACTGTCTCTCATAGCATCACACAGAAAGACACACGGACGCACAGGTGCACGCACACGCATACACACGCACACACACACACACACACACACACACACACACACACACACACACACACACACACACACACACACACACACACACACACACATTTACCTTCTTATTGAGCTACTGCTCCTGCTCAAACTCAGCTACATGTTTGGGTGAAGTGAGGTAGCCATGTGGAGAGAGTGGCGTTACCACACCTTGTCTTGTGAGGGGGTGGGAATGTGGCTTAACAGTTCAGGCAACAATCTGGATGAGGTGTTAGGTTTACAGAGTGAATGAAGGAGTTTAAGGTTTGTGCAGCATGAGGGGAGTTTTAGATTTAGGGAATTCAGGAGGAGTTTTAGTTTTAGCAGTGATTAGGGACTTTAGGTTTAGGGAGAGTGGAGTAGAGTTTTAGATTTAGAATGAGATCAAGGAGATTACATTTAAGAAAGAGGGAGTGAACTTTGAGGTTTAAGGATTGATCAAGAACTTTAGGCTTAGGAGAGAGAGTGGAGATTTAGATTTAAGGAATACTTGGTACTTTGTGGAGGGGAGAGGAAGCAGATTTTTAGGTCTCAGGAAAGACGGGGAACTTAGGGTTAGAGAGAAGAAGGGGAGTGTTATGGTTAGGGTTAAGGAGAGAAGTTCACTTTAGGATTAGGCACTGGGTTGGAGTTTTAGGGTTAGAGTTAGGAGTCTGGTAGGGCTATGTAGTTCAGTAGGGTTGGGTTGTGACAGGGCTAGGTAATTAAGCATCATAGGACTAATGGAGGTTAGGGCACTTTCCATTCAGTGCAAGTGGCAGTGAGCAAGTGTGTCACAAAGCTACTAACAGATGACCACTTGTAGTAGACCAGTAAATCAACTACCATTCAGTGCAAAGGCACTTCTCATCTGATTTTGATGGTCTTTAGCTGGACAACTTACAGTGTCTTATTCACAATTAAAATCAATTCATTGGGCTTACAAAATAAGTTAGGGAAACTAGGCTGTCAGATTCCACAATACAGAGCATCTTGTGGGAATACCGAACTCAATACAATGCACTACAGAATCAGCGCCACAAACTAGGACATCCCGAGAGAGTAGTACATAAAATTTATTGGTGTTTAGTGCACATTTTACAGCATTCCATGATAATTTTAAACTAAATCTAGTGAGCTAGATATATTGCTCTGCAAAGCAGGGCATCCCAGGCAGCACAAAACTGAACAAAAAAGACTTCAGGTATGTTAAGTCGTGTCTTGTGCCATCCAAAATAAAATTTTGTGCAGAGGTTTCTACTTGGCATCTGCCTACTACATTTTCATTTTGTTGACCACACATCTTTAACCACTGATATTCCAATACAATTCCAGAATAAGTGAACATTTGATGCTGACAAATGTTTCTCTTTCCTCTGACTTAAATTACAACACTTTTATTTTATCCACACACATGGCAAAATTGCAACTGATTATCACGCCATCCAACTCTATACATCTCCAGAGTTCCAAAGTAATGTTTTCTTAATCTGTGTAACTTTTTTGGTTATCCTAAACAGAAGCTTAGTTTCAGATCACAACTATTTGCTCAGTCTATAACTTTCTTAAGCTTTGTTCTTACTGTCTTTGCTTCTTTCTAGAACAGCTGCCCAGCCGCTGGTTAGCTGGTAAATTATAATACTTTTCTACATTTGTTTTTATATTTCTGTTATGTAGTGCCCTTACTTGATTGGGAATGATACAAACTACAGCAAACATGTTAAGCAAAGTACAAACATGTTGATGGCCAAGATTTCTAATTTCTAGTTTGCCTGCAGACTTTTTGCTTGCTCTGTTATGTCTTCACACCATGTTAACCATAATTTTTATCTATCTGTCTGTCTGTCTATCTGTTTGTCTATCTATGTTTTGTTGACTTGAAGCACATATATAATAGTGGCCCAGAGAGAAATGATCCAAGACTGATGTATACTATAATGGCAATATATATATATATATATATATATATATATATATATATATATATATATATATATATATATATATATATATATATATATATATATATGGATTCAATCAAAAGATCAAAACTAACCGAAGCAAAAAAAAAAAAAACGCCGAAAATCGAAACTCTGAAGAAAAAATAAAACAAAAAAAAACACAAAACAAAAAACCCCCCACCCCACCCTTAAATACCCAAACCCCAAACTCCCGCTTACAGTGGGGAGAGTGGAAATCTCTGTCTCCATGCTGTCTCTGTAAGGATAAAACGGGAGATTCTTTTACTCCTGCCACACCTTACTCACAAAAAAAGATACGCAACACACACATGCAACAACAATACTTGCCTGTGTGCACATAATGTATTCAGGCAGTTGTATAGTAGTGTTGATATTAATATTAACATTATTTATTATTATCTCGAATGATTTATTAAAATATGCAAATCAATCGATTAATTAATCGATTATGTGAAGTGTTCTATATATATATATATATATATATATATATATATATATATATATATATATATATATATATATATATATATATAATATTAGTTACCAACAGCCAAACATCAGGTCAGATAGAAGGCTAATAAAAAATAATGCTGCAGCTCTTTAAAACAAGACAGATGTGAATAATTTAAATATTTCAACAGCGGTTTACATGACAAGTTTATCTTGGTTATGTTTACCTTCTCTCTCAATGGAACTGGTAGCTTACATTCCACATGCAAGTGAGGAATGTATTTACATTCGCATTGGTGTGCGTGCATGCAAAGCACACAAGGTCCTCCTTAAAGGAGAAGACACTTGCACCACAGAGTGAAGAAATTTTTTTTTTGTTTGTTTTAATTGTCAACCTGCAGCTGTAAAAGTGGGAGTACACTCATCCACCCTCGCTCTATGGTTCCAGTGCCTATGTTTGTTTGCACCAACTAGAAAATCTTTTCCATTTGCTAATATATGATTTTCTAGTAGCAGCCTTTCTTACCCCCATTAGTACCCATAGCCGGTCCTCAGTAAACAGGTGCCTAAAAGGAATTAAGACCCTATCATCCAGGCAGTCAAGTGAAGTTGATATTGGGGGGTATCAAACACCCCTGTACTTGTGTGAGTAGATCCAGTCTGTAAAGAAGCTTGTGGTAATCACCCCTGGTCATGTCCAAAAGAAGAGCCAGAAAGGAGTCATAAGAATGATCTTGGGGATTCCTTCTGAATTTTCAGAAGTACATTTGATATTAGTAGAAGAAGAGAGAAAAGCATACAGGAACATTCCTGCCCAAGGAAAAGAAAAGGCATATGTATTCCAGGCCTTCTTGCATGGAGTTCTGGAGCAGCAACTTGCCAATTGGTGGGACAGAGAGATAGGCAAAGAGATCTATTTGAGGAACTCACCGCATATGGATCAAATCTTGGAAGGCCCCTGATCTAGTTTCCATTTTGTGAGTGTCTGTCCTGGTCCTGCTCAGCTTGTCTGCCACAGTTTTGCTCTGACTGAATATAGGATGCCTGTAGAGTGAGATTGTGCTGTAGAGTTATATCCCATGCTAACATGGCTAGTCTGCAAGGGAGGTATGACCTGGTTCCCCTTTGCTTATTGATATATCACATGTCTATAACCACTTGAAGATGTCCCAGGGACCAAAATTGGTTCAGAGAGTTGAATTCCATGATCAGAGAAAGCATTTCCTTAATATTTATGTGCTTGCATCCATCCTTGGTGTTCCACACCTGCTGCATTTGTATCCCTTCTGCAACTGCTCCCCAAGCAACGTCTGAAGCATCTGTGGTGACTGACTGCTTTCTAGCTGGGATGGAGAACGGGAGACCTGGATTTAAAGATATCTGTTGTCTCCGCCAAAAGATTTCTCTTCTGGCAAATCCAGCATTTGGATATGAAATGATATAGGGTGCTGATGCTGGGACCAGACATTTCAGATACCACTGTATCTTTCTCATGTGGAGTCTTGCCAGGTATCGTGAGAATCATAGATGTCATGAGACCCAAAATCTTGAGGTATTCCCTCACTGTGACTTCAGAGTGGAAAACCTTAGAAATAGTGCTAGATATTTATTTATTTGCAGTCTGTTAACGAGCGAAGTCCACTGGGCCATAATGAGCCTGTTTTCAGTGGAGGCCCAGGGAGAAAACCTCCAAAGTAAAATAGAAATTGCATAGTGCAAAGACAGTAGAATCATAAAGTACAGTAATGCAATTGACAGTATTGGGTATCTAACACATTGTAAAGTAATATTATACCTGGCAATTTACTAAACAGGATTGATAGATAAGTATACATCCTTCCTATATATACTTACATATATACATACATACAAATATAGAGTTAGTAGGCTAGTAAAGAGTAGAGTTATAAGGTTTTATGGGGAGGTTAGTCAAGGGTTATACAGATCAATTTTTCTTATAGAAGAAAAGCTCTTTGAACTGAGCTGTCTAGTTGACATCCCAGAAACACCATCCTGTGAGGAGGAGTCAAGAAAGACTTCTGAATGTTCTCTTTGAATCCCAGCTTGTGCAAGAGATCTCTCACCCAAGAGAGACAGAGAGATTCCTGACACTTTGAAAAGGACTCTGCAAAGATAAGCAAGTCATCTAAATATGGAAAAATATGGATACCCTGTCACCTGCAATGGGTTGTAACTGAAGCCAGACAATTTATGAATGCCCTTGATGCAGTGGATAATCCAAAGGGTAGGGGAGATAACTGACATAATGTGATCCAGACACACCAAACCTTAAACATCTGAAGTCAAGATGAATAGGGATGTGATGATAAGCATCTTTTAAGTCTAATGTTGCCGGAAAACTTAAAAGAGAAAGAAGAGATAATAGATTGGGAAGTGACATAATTTTGAACTTGGGTACTATCACTAACAGGTTTAGGAAATAAAGATCCAGAACTGGTCTGTAAACAATTTCTTTCTTTGGCAATAGGAACATCCCTTAATAAAAAAACATTCTCCACCTGAGAATGAGGAACTAATTCCATCACTCATTGGGACAGCATGTGATGAACAACTTGTGGAAACAAAAGAGTCTGATCTGGAGGATATAGAGGGACCCCCTGGAAATGATAAATTCTCTCTCACTGCCATCTGTAACTTTGATGAATGATTTTCAGAATCAATTTGTCTGAAATAATCTGTTGCCAAAGAGAAAGAAAAAAATGGAGATTTAGACTTTCTGAAAGAAAAAAGAAGTCAGGATGGGAGAAGATCACAAGGTCTTTTGAATAGTCATTCAAATTTGTTGGACTGTCTTTGGATTTGGGAGGTTTGAGACTTATTTTGGGAACCATCTTGCCATTTCTTCTTAAATGTCTGTTTACCTATATTCTTTTCAGAATGTTTATTCTGCTTTTTGCCAAAACTGGATGAGATGGAGAACCAGTGGAAAATTTGAAAAACGAGGGCTGAAAAATCTTAGAGGTTCCTTGGATCAACTTACCCCTTTCATCACCATTTCTGATCACCTCTGCTTCAGAGAGGGAAAACACTAAATCTCTACCTAAGGGAGAATTTAAAATCTAATTTTTAATATAATCTGAGATGTTCTGAGATTGCAGCCATGCAAACCTTCTTGAAACGGTATCAGTGGCCAAAACCCTGGAAGAAGTATCAACAGAGTCATACACACACTCTGTAAGCAATGAGTAGGGACCTGTGCAACAGAAGAAACTGTTATTTAAAGCAGATTTTTCCTCACATTCCTCATTCTTTTACAATTTTGTCAGAATAAACACTAAGATATGAGCCTAACAATTCAAAATTCTGAAAATAAAGTTTATAGATATATACACTTTTCCCCATACCAATCATTAATTTAAAAATTCTGAAAATAAATGTTGTAGACATATATACTTTTTTCTGACCCGATATTGACATCCATGTTAGAAAGAGTAAGATTGGAATTAACTAAGTGCTTAGCAGCAGTGGGATCTACTAAAGCCGCAACTGCTGGGTCAGGTTGGGGAATTGTATATAAAAAATTAAAAGACTGAGGAACTTCATACATCCTATCTGCCTTTTTAGAGGCAGCAGACTGACTATCAGGAAGACTGCTGGCAGTAACACACACATACTCTAAAGTAGACAGAACAGGAGGAATGGGTGTAGGTTATGGAAATTCTGCAACAACTCATGACATTTCCTGAGGAAGTGAGAAATCTCAGTGCTCTCCTGATGAAAACACAGACACATTCTAGCAATAGGCTCAGAGGAAGAGAAACTCCCATTGGAAGAATCAGAAATGGAGCTCTTCTTTGAGTCTGAATCAGAAATCTGAGGAAAAATTTTCCTTTTCAGATTCAGAATCGTGACTCTCTTCAGGAAAACAGGAATCCCTCTTTCTTTTACCAGAAACTACTTTACAAATAGGATCAGTAGCCTGAATTAAACCCTGAGCCAGACCCAGCAAACTACTCCTAACCAAAGAAAACCGAGGAGTAGATACATGCTTGGTTTTATGTTACTTTTTGACAAGAAAAATGAGGTCACTTGTGTTAGTAACGTCAGCAGCAGCTTACTCAGGAATGGGCACAGCATTCTGACACAATAGGTAAATCTTCCCTGCGTCATCTTCCAGGACTGACAAGAGAGGATCTCCTTTGCCCACTGAGGGAACCCAACAGCTGCTGACAATGTGGCTAACCCCCAGTCCATAGTGGCTGTAGGTGCTACACCAGAGGGATCTGGGGTAAAATATGAATGGTCTGAGGTAAAACAAATGGCCACAGCAGAGTCACCCACCTGCAGTTGAGGCAAATTGTTATCCTGCTGTGGTGGCAAAGGTTGTTTGCTTAATTTTTTTTCTTTTTGTGGCTGGAAGAAGAACCAGCCTTGGGACCAGTATTCTCTTCCATGGTCAAGACAAAAATAGATCCTCTTTCTTGGGAAAAATAAGCAGAAACTGCTGGTAAACAGTACCAGTCCAAAAAAGTTGCAAGTTACTTTTTTTTACAAAGAAGCACATTGAAAAATACTTTAAAACACTCTGCCAACCCCACAAAACTAAATTAAACACTATTTTTTTCCAGTTTCTTCAGTTACTTTACTGTTTATATGAGACACTAGACATGTGAGATCATCAGTGTTCCATTTTGTTTTCATTTTTCTTATCAAGGGCTCCTCATTGCCACCTACACTATGAGCAACAGAGTCAAATATGTGTCCTTCAGTTCAGTTTCTAAATATAAAGCAGGTCTTCTCAGTTCTGGTGTCTTCTTTGTTGATATTAGTTCAGGTTCAGTATGGAAATGATGTCCTATCTCCTGACAGATATTTTTTATGCTGCTTTTTTCTAAAGAAGCTTCAGAATTATTTTACCAGTTTGAAGGTCCATTGTCCTTTTATCCTTCATTGTAGTCTATAGTCTCTTTCTAGCCTTTCTCCATTTTAATTTCTATGTTTGGAATGAACCTTTGGGTTTAGTTTCCATCCTAGGATATCTCACCATTACCAACATCTGATATCTAGTCTTGCTCTTAGACACTACATATGCCAGCACTGCCCTGTTAGTCCTGTTCATTCCATTCTTGATGTCTGTATTTTATAGTCCCCATGATTGCTTACTTAGCATTGTTCCTATGTTTCTATATTCCGCGGTTCATGTATTCAGCTTCTTTGTAGAGCTATGACTTATTAAGGGTTACTGTAATAGAGTGTGACTATGAGAGGTTTTTAAATCCTGTCAAATAACTGCTTCTTCACTCAATCTCTGTCTAGAATGGCCTCCTGTCTGGGTTTATCTTGCTTAAAAGGAAAGAAAGTAGAAATCACCTGCTGAATACAGACGGTTTCTCTGATTTTTTTTCAATCATGGCACTGTATATCTGATTTTTCCATTCCAGCTTTTTTTCTCTATTGTGCCAGTCAGGGAAAACTGGTAACTTCAAAGTAAGAACATGTGGTAACTACAGGGAACAAATGGATGGGCAGATTAAATTGAACAGTGTAGGGCTTTTAGGGTTGGGACAGCTTTGGGCATGCTTTTCAATTTAAAAAAATAAACTGGTCATATATTACTACAGATGCTGAGATTTACTTCGGATAAATGGGGTGGGTAAATATGTTACCCACTGATCGCAAGTATCTACATAATTAAGACAAGCTAGAACAAAGAAACTCTAAGTTAGTGGACTTATAAATTACTTAAATGTACATAAATGTTTAAAAAGCACAGAGGGCTGATGATGCTTTAAGTAAGACAAGAGAGAATATTACCAAGACTGTTAGACAGGATAGTGAATAAGATGTTTTCCTTATTTGTCTCCCATATTTTGAGCTAAAAGGTGATCTCTTATATACAGTAAGTAAACATATGGTTGAAATTCTACACCAACTGCTGCTAGTATTAACATCTTATTGTATACTAGTAATGAAACTATCCCATAGTCAGGAATTATTAGGTCACCTAGGGATAAACCAGACTAAGGCAAGAGTAATATTCAGATTTTACTGGACAGTCATAATGAAAAACATTACCCATCCTGGATATCAGTCCCTTGATCCCAATGTCTATCACAGAGCTTCCATTTGAATAGAGTCATAGAATCATAGAATGTGCAAGACAACTAAGCCATGTGGCTATTTACACCTTGCCAAATACCCACTCTTAGACCTTACCTCCATCTTCAAGGAACAGTACTGCAGTCACACATGGGATGAATTTATGAATGCCTATCCAATTCACTAATTCCTTCTTAAAGGAAGGGAAAGCGTCACATTGCTTTATCTGGAGAGGAAGTTTGTTCTAAAGAAGGGGTAGTTTCTGAGTGATGAATCTGTCTGCCTGTTCACCATGATTTGTGTATTATCTTTAACAGGTTCAGATCTCTTGTTGCAGTGTTTGCAGGACTGTTTAATTTGTGGATAAATAAGAAGTCATAGACTGCTGGGTCCTTAATGGTCCAGAAGGCAAGACACAACTCTCCCCTATGGTGTCTGTAGGACACCATATACAGAGACAAATACCCTAGCCTCTCCTGATAGCTCGCATTCTTTAGTCCCATGATCTTTTTTGTCAGAAACCATTGGGGTCTCTTTAACTGCTTCATATGTTTACAATAAACTTCCCAAAGTGAACATTGTATTCCATGATGGACCTATTCAGTGAAGAATGAAGGGGGTTCAGGACTTTAGACCTAGAGGAAATACCTTTTGTGATCACCAGTGCCAGACAGAAGGACTTCCTGACCACTCTTGCAATATGATGTTAAAAAGAAAGGGAGTTATCTGCCAATGCTCTGAGGTCTCTTACATCTTCATTTTAGAGTAGAGTGTTTTCTATGCTGTAAGACAGGTGTAGAGTTTGTTTGCCAAATGCAACAATATTGCATTTTGCTAGCATTTAGTTTTAGCCCATTATCAGTGCACCAGTATTAACATGTGTAAGTTCACTTTGTACCTTTTATATATCAGAAGGGAGATTGAAGTATAACACCTAGTTTACAGTCACTGACAAACTTGATTAAACAGAGTTAGATTTATAGGTTAATAGGTGATTACTGGACCAATTATATCAGGGAGCCTTTTAAACATAATCACACTTTCCAAAGATGAGAATCAAACCTGTACCTCGTGCCTGCGAGGTAAAGACCTCAGCCATTATGTAGACCCTAGTCATCCATGCCAATCCCCAGTCTTGAATTTTAATTTAAGATCATAGAAGTATATGCATTACTATGGACATTTTGAAGCCACTACTGAAATCTAACAAGTGGTATCAGTGCATGCTAGTAATGATGGACTGTACTACAAAATGTCCAGAAATACTAGTAATGATGGACTGTACTACAAAATGTCCAGAAACAGCCTCAATCCACAAAGACAATCCTCAGGCTATTGCCAACTAACTGGTTTGTTATTCTCGAGTGAGTGTACTTAAAGAGGTGATTACTGACCAAGGCATTCTCTTTATGCTAAGGGTATTGCATTTGTTATGTTAATGCTGCAAAGGCAAACAGTTAACAATGTCAGACTACCTTTGCAGACTGATGTATCAGTTCAACAAAACAGTGAAGTCCGTGCTAAGGAACGTTTCTAACACAGATGGTAAATACTTGGACCAGTTATTACCTCACTTGATGTTTGCTAGCAGAGATGTGCCACAAATTTCAAATCTGTTTACCTTTTCTGAAAATTTCTAGAGTAGGCATCCCAGAAAACTGCTTGACTTTTATAAGGCAACCAGTGGTTGAAAAAAACACAACAGGAGATAGTATTTAAAGGTGTGATATAACATTATGTCAATTTACAGGAGAAACTAAAACTGATGAGTAAAGGAACACATACAGACACCCCAGGAGATGAAAAAGATAAGTTACTGATAAAAATATCAGACTTAAGAGAATTTTAACCAAGGAAATCAGGTATAAGTGTTAATACTTCCCATGGAAAACAACTTTCTGGTTAATTGATAAGGGCATTTTGAGGTGATCAAAGGATTAAATGCAATAAACTATAAAGACAGATAACCAGGAGAAAACAGTACAAATGTATCATATTTGTGTACTGAAGACATGGAGTGAAGAATGTTTTGTGATTAGCTTTCAAGCTGAAGTTCATACAGGAGACCAGCCAATTGCTACATGAAGTAAAAGTTAGTGGAATCCTTATCAAAAGTACAAAAGCAGGATGTAAGAAAATGTAACTTAAGAAAATAAGGAAGTGTTCTTGAATAAGCCTTGGAGAGCTAAAGTTGTTGTATCTTACAGCGAACTCCGGTCCGCTAATGATTGGCAGTAGATTTTTATGTACTGAGTTGCCAGCCCTGATGTACAACCTTCAATGAAGGTACGCCCCATTCACGCATGTCTCTACACAGAAGACGCTTTAGCTGAGAATCGAACTAAAGTGACAAAACAAAATATAGAGACTACATCTGTGATGAAAGCTAGACCAAGGTATTACAGAGAACCAGTATCACTCAAACAACTACTAGACAAAATTCAAAAATCTTCAGACTAGGAGTGATAGAAGAACCACAGAGTAAACAGAACAGCCAAGTAATCCACTTGGGATTAACTACAATACACATTTTCCACTTCATCCACTGAAGCTGACTATCGTAACTAAATAAAACTCCAGTAAGCAAGAACCTGACACCCTACAGCTTTTCTGTTGTAATAGGTGAATTGCAATTTAGTTTTTGTTAGGTGTTAAGGCTTAAAAGGTGTATGCACAACATCAGTGAAGGGTTCCAGCCAACTGAACTAGATTGGACCAATACCTTGAATCAGCCTTACACACACACACACACACACACACACACACACACACACACACACACACACACACACACACACACACACACACAACACACACACAGTCCCAAGCCTTTACTGTTTACATTAGTCAATTTTGCTTTTACTTTCAGCATAGTCTCTAGACTAATCACAACTCTCTGTAATTTACACCGCAGGCACATAAACAGGGTTGTTTGGCAGTTTTAAAGTATTCCAGAGCTACTTCAATTAAGCTTTTGTTAGATGCTGATATTTTAAGCTCAGTATTCACCTTTAAACTGATAATTATTTCAGGTCTTCTCCCTGTGAGGCTGAACCCGCTCCCTGCCCCCATCCCCACCCTCCCCCCATAACATCAACCTTATACCTAGCCTGACCCCTCCCATACTTCTCTTCCACCTATCCCATAACCCCCCTAATTATTCCCCTATCATACTTCCTCATTATTGTACTCTACCTCCCCACCCATTTCTAAACAAGCCCATATAGTACTCCATCTTCTAAACTACTTCTATCCTGCTCATATTCTTTATCACATTGCACTCAACCACCATCATGTCCATCACAACTATTACTTTGATCTTGCTTCTCTCACTTACACTCTCTCTCCTTACAATAATCACAACTTTCAAGGCACCCAACATACCTCCTGCACCTACCTGTACAACCAGCACACATAACCCACATTTATCAAGTTACTCAGACATCCACCCTAGCTTATTCACAGCTAATACCTCTGTGCTATGCAAAGTGAAACTTCTACCTCTCCAAAGACACTTCCTTTATCTTACCACCAGCAGCAACTACACCATTTTTAGGAAAAAAAATGATAAGTATAACCTACACAGTTTTCCAAAGCACTATGTCCCAGTGTGATGATGTACAACCCAACCCAGGCCCAGCCCCCCTCAGCTCCAGCAAACCTAGCAAATCTCTTATGCTATCAACCATAAATCTCCAAAGACTTAGAAACAAGATACCTGAACTCCATGCCTGGATTTCTAAGTACAACCCAGATATTATAGCAGCTACTGAAACCTGGTTGAAATCATATAAAAAAGACACTGAATTTCTCCCCCCCCCCCCAAGCTACTCATGTCTGAGAGTCAATCGACCCAACAAGAGAAGAGGAGGAGTAGCAATACTTTTCCCTAGCAATTACACATTAATCCCCTACTCAAAACCAACACCCAACTTCTCCCCAGCCGAAATACTAATCTCTATATTAAAACATAATAACCATAAAACATTTGCATAATTGCTCTTTATATTCCCCCAGGAAACAGCATACCAATATTAGAAAACATACTTGCCTGGACTTCCCAAAATATAGATAATGAAACCATCATTCCAGGTGATGTAAATATCGTCTGACTAGATATAGGCCACAACAACCCCTCAAAAAACATAAATCTTTACAACTTCTCCCAACTAATTGCAGACATCACTAGTCTTCACAAAAATTACAACTGGGGCTCCACAATAGACTGAATATTAGTATCCCACCCTTTCAATGTCATCAGTGCAGGCATACTACCTAATAACATTAGTGACCACCACCCAGCATATATCATATGCAAAGCTACTCCAGCCACAGGCCAATACCAATACAAATCTACCAGAAATTTTACTAAGTTCCAGTCATCCATATTTAATGAAACCTTAGCTAAAGTAAACTGGAAACCTCTCAAATCCTTACCACTTAATGAGGCTGTTGAATTCTTTAACTCAACATTTCTAGACATCCTAAATAGGCAAGCACCCACCCGCCAAAAACAAATAAAACATAACCATGCACACTGGCTCTCAAAATCCACCAAAGAAGTAATGTCCACAAGGAATAAAATCTGGAAATCATGGCAGAAAAACAAAGACCCCTCAACTCTACTACATTACAAGCAACTCCGTAACCAGGCAAAACGTCTAATAACCACTGATAAAAAAGACCACTACTTCCACCTACAAAGCCAACATAAAAATAATCCCCCAAAATTCTGGTCTTCCATCAGCCAGCTATTACACCCAGGCTCTCAAAGCAATCCATCCCCTGACCCACAAAAAACTCCCACTGAACTTGCTATCCTCTTCAATTCCTACTTCATTGACACCAAAGCTAACCTAACCACCACCTTTCCTACAGTTAACAGCACCACCACCAAGACAGCTGATGACCAGATCATACCAGAAAACAAGTCTACCCTTAACCCTAACCTAAAATTCTCCCCCATACTCACCAGCACAATAAAAAAAGTTTTACTTAAGCTAAAACCCTGTACTCTGGCCCCTGACAATCTACCCCCACACTTCCTGCAGCTAGCAGCAAACTCTATAGCTTATCCCAATCAGTATACTCATTAACATATCAATTAAATAATCCCTTGTCCCAGACATCTGGAAAAAAGCATTCATTCTCCCCTTACACTAAGGTGGCCCCAACACAGATGCCACAAACTTTTGACCCATAGCAATTCTCTCACCCCTCTCTAAAATACTGGAAAAAATGCATCCATGCCCAACTCCTCAACCACCTGCATGAAAATCAAATTTTATCACCCACTCAGCATGGTTTCAGACAAAGACGCAGCACCACTACCGCCCTCCTATCCTTCCTTGATACAGTTAACCGGGCACGGGATTCTGGTAAAATAATTGCTTCACTTTTCTTTGACCTCTCCAAAGCTTTTGATACCATTTCCCACACTATCCTACTCTCTAAACTATCCACCCTCCACATTTTTGCCCCTACCCTACAATGATACAACAGCTATCTCTCCAATACGCAGCAATCCTCCAAATGGCAACAGTCTTACTCTCCCTTCCTCAGTGCATCCACAGGGGTACCCCAAGGCTCTATACTTGGTCCTCTCTTATTTAGCATCTTTATTAACGACTTTCACACCACTCTCCCACAATGCTCAGTAATCCAGTATGCTGATGACTCTACAATAATATGCATTGCAAATTCCAGCTTTGAACTCCAGCAAATTACCCAGAATGCCCTTACATCTACTGAATCTTGGATGTTTAAAATCATCTTGCCCTAAATCCAAAAAAAAACTAAACTAGTAATTTTTACTCCTAGGAAAACCACTCCATTTGATAAAAAACTCTTCACTATACAAGCCCAAGACAATACCACTATAGAAGTTGTCCCACACACTAAATTACTAGGCATTATTATAGATGAAAACCTTAACTTTGACCTACACATAAACAATAACATCAAAAAAAAACACACCAAAAGCTTGGTATGCTCTACAGGCACCAACACTTTCTTAGCCTCTCTACCAGACAAACCCTTGTAACTACCTTTTTATTACCCCCTCTCCTTTATGGTGCTCCTCTCCTCACTAATATCCAAAATTCTACAAAATCCAAACGTGCTATGTGTTACAACAGAATAGCAAAATTTGCCACCAAGGCCACATTCTCATCCCACCATTTTAAGTCACTGAAACAATTAGGGTGGCTGGAACTCCCCCACCATCTCTCATTCACCCAACTAACTACTGTGCACAAAATAATCTACAGACCCACAGACTGTCCTGGTCTCTCAACTCTACTTGCCAAATACCATTCCAGCAGGCATCTAAGATCTGAAAATCATCTACTTCTAAAAGTAGATAAGCCCACCTTACCTGCTGGTCAACTCCTCTATGCCTTCACCGTCAACAAAGTATGGAACTCACTTCCACCTTCTATAAGAAACACAGGCAGCACCACCACCTTCAAAAAAATGCTGAAAAATCATCTCAACTCTTCCTGGCTATGTCCCTGCTCTATAACCTAACCTCTTCACTCTCATATGATTACTAAACTCCTATGTCTTTTGCTACTAGTGACTGATGATATTTTCTCCATATTTATTTTTATCTTCACTTGTTGATTCTGGTACAATAATACTGATCTCTGTTTATACCAATCTGATTGAATTCATTGAATTCTGACTTAATGTATATTTTCTGTATATATTGCTGTAATCAAACAAACTAGATTCCTGCTTTTATGTATATATTCTGTATATGTTACTATATTTACTATCTGTAAAACTGTTTCTGCTTCTGTACTAATTAATGTTTATATTTTTTCTGTATCTCGTTGGAGCTTTTCTCCCTGGGCTTCCACTGAAAATGGGCTCTTTTAGGCCCAGTGGACCTATCCCGGTAAAAAAATACAATAAATAAATAAAATAAATATTAGTATTTACATCTGATGGTGATGTCCCGTTTGATTCTCGGATGGAGCGCCTTCTGTGTGAAGTCTGCATGTCCTCCCCGTGGTCGAGTGACATTAAAAACATGCAGGTAGGTGCGTGCATGAATGGGCGAGCCTTCTTTGAAGGTTGGGCATCTGGCTGGCAACTCAGCACCGTAAAAATCCACTTCCAATCATTAGCGGATGGGAGTTCCACTGTGGCTGCCCCTAACCGGGAAAAGCCGAAAGACATCTGTTGGTGATGTCAGATTTTATAATGTTTTGAGGAAAATGAATAGCATTTCAAAGTTTGATAACTGTTCTCTGCCCAGAAATGATGAGTAGACAGAAAAGCTAGGAAAGGTCAGATGCTTGACAACATTAGCTTTTATGAAAGGATACTGCGAGATGACACTTGCACCCTTTGCCAAAAAAAAAAAAAAAAAAAAAAAAAACAGCCACTGTAACCGCTTACAATCTGTTTCAGTATGCAGTACTAGCATTTAGACTAAATGTAGCTTTAGCTACCTTTCAAAGACTGATGGAGAAAATACACGGTCACTCATACATAGGAAAATGAGTCTCACCTACCAGAAGTGCTAGCCATATTAGAAGTCACAAGACAGGTAGACATGTCTGTGGAAGCTGGACAAAGTATATAAGGTATGGTCAAAGCAAAGTATTTGCAATACTTATGTGAACAGGGTTGAACAAAACAAAACTAGAAGAAAAAAAATGGCCATTAAAAACTGGCCTGATCCCTCCAGTAACAGAGAGGTGAAAGCATTACTTGCTAGTACTGCCTGTCCTTTGACAGATCTCACAACAAAGAACACTCCGGTTAAGCTGCAGTGGTCTCTTGCCACAGATAGAGCATTTAATTAAATAAAAAAGATCATATGCTTTGAACCAGTATTAGTGAATTCTGATTTTGCCTAAGAAAAGATTGGGAAGAAGCAGTGGAAAAACAATTCACAAGGGAACAATGGGAGGACATATATACGGCTCCCAAGTATGCAACAAAGTCCTGAAGGTTTAGGATTTTTGCTTAGAAGTGTTTGCATGGTATTTTTATACCCAAAGCAGATGTCAAAGAACTTCTCCTCAGGTAGATATCAAATGTTAAAAGGTGTGATGAGGAAGAAAGAGGTAACTAGAAACAGTATTTTTGGGTATGTAATGAGTTGGTAGATTTAAAAAATTCTCTGCAGAGTATGCTATCAGAAATATTGGAGGTACAAATGGCTGTATTTTTTGTTTTATAATGGTTTGTTTTCTTTTCTGTTAATCTATGCAAGCCTTTGTCTTAAGTGACAATTTAATAAAGGTGTTCAAAAAGAAAATGATGATTTACCTTGTATACCACTATGTCAAAGGTTTAGGAGCAATGCCATGCCAACATTAGCAGAAGGTTAAGCAATGTAGAAAAGACATAGCCGTTGAAAGAGAGTGTCTAGCAATACAATGGGCCTTCTTTTCCTTAAAGTAGTGTTGATTGGGTAGGTATTTCAACTTAGTAACTGACTATACCTCTATACAATGTCTGAATAGACAGATTGCAATACCAGGTTGTACCAATGGACACTACTCCAGCAAACCCTCCAGACTGAAGTGACTCACAGACCTGTCCTAGCAAATCAGAATGCTTATGAGAGTCCAAAACCCATAGTTTTGTGTGTGTATGATTAAGGGGTACTTATGTATTATCGCAACCAGATTTTTAGGGTTACGAAATTCACATACTGCAGGTCAAACAAGGCCATTTAAAAGACTCAGACATGATAATCAAAGTGTTTTATATTGTCACATAACAGGAGCACACTAAGGTGTACACACAGCGACTTTCTATCGGCAGTTACACAATGTAATCATATGCAATAGCGATGTAGCACTACTGCCATTAGCCATCATCGCAACCAACTTTCAAAGCTCTAAGCATTCTTCCCGTTATTTTTTTCCCTTTAACCTTTACTCTGTACCCAAAGCAAGCCTGACCACAATTCAGATGGAAGGAACCTAACTGAACATGCCAATATTAATAGGGAACAGGGAAGAATGCAGGCAGTGGCAAAGTAACAGCCACACACACTTTCCTTGGGGTGCTGTATTTCCAGGAGATGAAGTCTGAAAAAGATCGCACAATGTTATTTACTGACAGCAGTACTTGATGACTCGGCACTGTTACTTTCCGTGAAGTCCTTCATCCCTTCTGCTCTGCGTTTCTTTACTAATCAATTACACTTGTTACATTTGACCCACACAATTTAGGGACACTTTCCTACACTTGCTCTGAGACCCTTTTTGCAACCTGCAGAAATCGGCGTGTACGATATCAGCCATGACAATTACAGCGTGCATATGTAATGCACGCAAATCAAGAAGAGGCTTTTTTATTCTGCTGGTCTTCCTGAAAGTAATCCACACTTTTTACTGAGTATTAAGGACTTTCAATAACACTTTACAGTGTTGCATGGCCTCCTTTGACTTGAAGAATGCTATTTTCACAACTGTGAAAATCTGGTTGCGATAATACGTAAGTACCAATTAAGGTAGTTGTAACATGATGAGCTTATAAGTGGGGTAGAGTGCCTTTAACCAAAGGGGGAATTAACTATTGTGTAGGAACATTCTGTCCAAAAGTTAGACAGACACATTCATATATTAGTCCCTAATGATGCTTTAATTGCTTACGTGGACTGAAGTAGACTACATTCAACTGTTTTGGTTATGCCCCACTAGAATGAGGCTCTGACTTAGGAGCATGAAGATGAACATTGGTCAAGAACTTACCCTACTGGACAGCACTGAAGTTTGGGTAGTGGGCCTAATAGATCCATTAGTCTCTTGAGACATGCCAGAATGAATAAAGCTTAGAATGGCAATATTGGTCTTTGCTGTTATTATTTTCTGAACCTGGAAGTTGGGAACAAAGGACATTGAAGTGCTTCTACTTGTTTATGAACAAAGACATGCATATGGAACTTTTCTCCCCAGGCCTCCACTGAAAATAGGTTCTGTCCTAGTAGTACTTTCCCGGTCAACAAATGTTAAATAAATAAATAAACATAAACTTTAGTATTGTTTTAAAGACAGTGCAACTGCAGTAAAGTTCAAAACAATTTGAATGTTTTTCTTTTCTGTTATGCAAGCGATTTGTGATGTTATTTGTTTTTCACCTGTTCAAATGGTTGTTCCAGATCTGTTCTTATGTATTATTCGGGTTATTCTGTGATTTGTTAACAAAGTTTGTATGCTAATAAAAAATGATGTCTTAATTGTCAATTACTACTTTATAAAAGGAGGTTCCCTGTTCATAGGACTTAGATCTTTATTGAGAAGCTCACAAAGAACTAAGCGGGAGCATACCAGGATACCCTGGAGGTGTGGCTTGTCACAGCCCAACCAAGACATGTATAGGGATGTAACTGGTAGATTTACTTACAACTCTGAGCTGGACTTGAGGCCCAGGAGAGGCCTTCAGGCTTAGACTTGTTGCTAAGTGCAGCCCCTTGCCGACAGTTAGTGCAGAGGGCTAAAGCTTTGCAGTAGTAATAAGCTGCTTCCTTTGTCCAGGATACAGGGTTTGATTCCTTCCATCTTCACTTGCTTACTGTGCAACTCTGAGCAAATCACTGAACCAGCCTGTGCTACCCTTGAAAGGAATCAGTTGTGCAAAAAGGCTACATTTTCTGTTCATCATAGGTGCTGGAGGAGCCTTGAAGGTGCTGTTTTTTTTTTCATTTTAAAAGCCAAGCAAGCAGTTTATTTTTTTGTTTTTACCTTTCATAACAGATGTATGAAATAAAGAATGTGATTTTTTTGTAACTACTGCCTTCAATGCTTTCTTGAAGCTACTACACACACACACACACACACACACATATATATATATATATATATATATATATATATATATATATATATATATATATATATATATGTATGTATGTATGTATAGATAGATATGGTCACAAATGATTTGGTCGAACCTCTGCATTTGTCAAAATGGGAATGGTTGACTCATTTGGTCAATTCCTGTTTTGACACTGTTCTGGCAGTGGCTCTTTGTGGGTTTGGCAGGGGGCAGGGTTAAAGTTTCTCCTTTTCTCTGCTGTTGAGTGATCTTGGGGTAAGTATATTTAAGTTATAGGGGTGGTGCAGACACCATCACCCATCGTAGGGAATGCATTCTTATTGCAAAAACTCTTGTTTTCAAGTAAGTTCACTGAGGGAATGTTAGTCAACATAATAAGATTACAATATTCTGTTGCATACTTATGTATGTGTGCGTGTGTGCATGTGTGTGTGTGTGTGTGTGTGTGTGTGTGTGTGTGTGTGTGTGTGTGTGTGTGCACACGTGTGTGTGTGTGTTCAGATACACACATGCACGCAAATACACACACATGTACACACACATATGTGTATATATCTCATGCATGCGCACACACATGGACTGATTTAGTGACTGAGCCATTGATTTATTGTTGATTAGAAAAGTATCACTAGACACAACCTATGATATAGATACAGAAAAAAAAACAGCAGTAATAAAATTATGTGCTCAAATAATATTTATGCATTTGTATGCTACTTTTACTTTTCGGGCTAGTGGCATGTGGGTCAGTGAGTAAATTTCAGCCATGTTTATAGTGGCATGTTGATGAGTGAGTATATGATAATCATCCTTACAGTGGTATGTTGGTCTGTGAGTAAATGACAGCCATGTTTATCATGGAATGTTGGTCAGTGAGTGAATGACAGCCATGGTTATAGTGGCATGTTGGTCAGTGAGTATATGACAACCATTTTTATAGTGGTATGTTGGTCTGAGTAAATGACAGCCATGTTTCTTGTAGAATGTTGGTCTGTGAGTGAATGACAGCCATGCTTATAGTGACATTTTGGTCAGTGAAAAAATGACAACCATATTTATTGTGGCTTGCTGAAAAGGATGGTAGTAATAGTTTACTATGAAGTGATTTGTTTTACTTTTTATAATGTAGCTGTGATGAGACTTCAGACATGATGTGTGTTGACTTTCACTTCCTTTGTTGATCAAGTTTTTGAATGTTTTATGCCAGAATTATCATTTGAACTGGCCACTGTGAAATGTGCTAAGTCATTTTATATTCACAAGATGAATGTACACCTTTAAAGTATTTTTTAAAATGCAGTCTTTATGTTGTAACAGATTACTATCCTTCTTATCTTACACAGGAGGCAATAGAAAATGAATCCTTTTTCTTGCCCATAAGAAAATTAGAGAAAGGAGATATCAAGCAGGGATTTGAAGAAGCTGACCATATTTTAGAAGGTACAAATGAACATTCTTTATACTTTTATCGAATATTGTTATATATTGTTTTTTGTGAAAGGTTATAAAGTAATTATTCTTGATTTATGCATTTTTACAATTCCAAGTACAAAGATTTCTGAGGATTATAAGGCAATAGTTTGAATGATACACATTAACTACCACATATTTTATATTTTACTTGAAAATAAGCAAATTTGCAGCATTTAAACTTTCCTAACTTAATATTTTATTCCAGCATCATATCTCTCAACTGTCCAAATTTTCACAGAAAGTCCAGATTTTTGACTAATTTTTCATCTGCTCCTAATCAAATTTTTGTTTTTTTGGCAAATCACAGAGGACTGAAGTCAGTAAATAATGACACACATTTGAATTTCAGATTTTAGATCCTTCAAAAATGCATACATTTGCAAACATATTATTCTAACAACTTTTTAAGCTTATAAGTGCAAAATTGAAAAATTGTCCTTATTCATGGGTCTTTGTCCACCATTATTTTAAACTTTGTCCAGATTTTTTTGTTCATAGGGAGGGAATGGTATGGCCAGCATTCAGTTTGTAAACTTGTTGTCTGCTGTTCAATGACACTAAATCTTACTATGATAGTTAGAACTTATTTATATAAACGATGTCTGTGAGGTGGGCAGTGACAGTTATCACTACCGTTATAGTTTACTTTGTGGGTGTGTGAATTTTGGGACATATTAGCATTTTATTATGACCAGTACATACTTTCCACATAGCAGACATCGCAGTATGAGTCTGTAACTTAGTTATTTGTTTTGCATGTGGATAGTACTGGTGAGCTTTGAGTCATATATTTTGGTAGAATATTTCACTAGAAAAAAAATTGCATTTTAAAATTGAGGGTAGGATGGATACTGTAGCAACTGATTGTTCTGATTGGAAAGAATTTGTGTTAAAGAGCAGTAAGAAATTTTCTAATGTTCATGCTTTAAATTTAGGAGGCACATACTATTATGCAAATCTGATCAGATTATTTGCATTGACTGCTTTGTGAGTACAGTTATTATGATGTCATCTAAATGTTGGCTGAATTAACCTTAAGAATTTTCTCAAAAAAATAATTAATAAATAAACCAATAAATAAATAAGTTACAAAGACAGTAGTGTTTCTCCATGGCATCCACTGAAAAGTGGCTTTGTTCCTAGTCAGACTTTCCCAGTAAACAAATAATAAATAAATAAAATAAATAAATAATCTGTCTAGCACTATTGGTAATCTGTTTTGTAGATAGTGTTTGTTCAACATTGTTGAATAATTTTGAATTATAATTAATAGAAAATCTGCACAGAAACTGAAAGCAATATATGTTTTTGTCATACCTTGATAGACATATAGTGCAGTACTGAAGTCTTTGTATCACTTTTCCTGCTAATGATTACTTTAATTTGTTATATCCTAAATAGCCATGGTGGTGTCTACCATTCTGATATGATTTTGTTTTTCTGCTTTCAGCCTGAATTTCCCCCACAGTGAAGTTTCTTTCCCTGTAAGACAACACAGTATATATGCAATAAATGAGGTTGCTTGCTTTTGCATTCATCTACAATGACATAGGGATACTGTACAATTTTAAGAAATTTAATTATACTGGAGGATGCAGTTGTTTAAGTCAATATGGCACTTTCTTTAATTTTCTTCGAGTTATGTATTTCACTAGCTCTTAATGTCAGTAAAAAGTGTAGGCAGAATTTCTAGCAGACCTTGGTAATGCCATCAAATTGTGGACGTGGATACTTGCTATTTAGATGATGGCCTCAGTGCTGCTAGACATCAGATATAAGTTTTCCTCTAATTAGTATTCATGAACTGGACATTGCAGATTGGAAAGGACTGAAGCCAAAGCATGGTTTATCTAATTTCATATAAAATGCACATACAACCAGGCTTAAGATGCTTTTGTACTAGACTTTGGACTTTTCTCAAAATTAGTAGGTTACAGTAATGTTGAAACTTATAGTGATGAACGTTCAATTGCTTTAGCCCCCTGCTCTCCCCACCCACTTATTATATATACCAACTCAGAGATTACACTACAGTGGGTAAGTGACAAATTCTCAAACCCCACTATACTGCAAACTTGCATGCAGAGCTGCTGGTAGGCGGAAAAATAAAAAAGGAGTGTTCACACATACCTATTACAGTCTGTAGCCTCTGAGAGATGGAAAACCTACTGCAAATTTGCAACAATCCCCTGAAGGAGAGGAGACCATCATCTGCTCAGTCCTCTTTCTTTATGGTATACCCTTGATGACCAGTATACCATTCAAGAATAGGCCATTTATGGTAAAGGATGATGTCCAGTCCTAATACCAATGGACAAGCAGCCAACATTCCATGTGCAAATAATAGTACAGTTCAAACAGTAAGATTATCCATTTTGAGGATATTATTAATAAGTTCAGATTCCTAAGCCTCAGCCAAAAGCTTTTAGCTGACAAATATGCTCCTTTCAGAGAACACAAATGCTATTACAGTCTTTATCTTTAATAATTTTTCAAAAACATATGGCGGCAAATGAGATGGAGATCTAAAAACAGGAAGCAGTAGTCTGGTGGCACCAGCTTCATATGCTGGGCTATGAGCAAAGCTAATTGTCTCACTCAGGCCAAATATTCATTAGCGTAGCTAGGGTGAAGCAAAGGGGGCAACTGCCTCAGCCCTGAAGTGTTACAACTGATCCTGATCTCTCTTTAGTGCATACCAGCTTTAAAAGCTGCTGGTATTGAATTTGCAGTCAAATCTGTGTGGTCTAAACTGTAGTGACTTCCTGCTAAAGTTGTAGCAAGCAGTTTGATAGAGGTTAAAAGAAAAAATAAGACTTTTTTTCCTGTCAACATCTGAGGGCATTTTGTGTGCTCCCAGTCATTGATCGTGGACATTTTTTAAATTGCCCCTCAATTGAGGGGGAAGAGGACCTTTTTGTTTTATGCTCTTCAAATGAAGAACCTTTTTGTTTTATGCTCTTCAAATGAAGAGCTGAGGAAGAGGGTCACCACTATGGGGATTATCCTCAGGTGCTAAAAAAGCCAGGTATGCCTCTGCAAATATTTATCAAATTCATCAACATTTAGATTCATCCAGCTTAATCTATCATTCCTGAATTAATTTCAATTTTGACTAAACCTTGAATAATAATCATCTAATCTAAAAATTCAGGATTTTATTTTATGAAAGTTAAACTTTCCTAAAACACACTAAATAATCTCTGGTACCTTAACTCTATGTGCAAGGGGACTGAACTTACAGATACAACGATCACTCTTTTTTAGAACAATGTTAATTGAGCTGTCTTAACCAATAAATCATCCTATATATTTCACTTAATATCTACCTTCATTCCCTTTGGATGTTAGGTCTTGTATTTTAGAATATTTTTTCATGCTTTGTATTTCTTCTCCTACCCTTTTCATTTACTTGTACATATTCTAGAAACAATTTAAAATCCAAATTGTATGTACAAACTTCACAAAGTGCTACATAATGAAAAGTGGACTGTTTAAATTACAGCACCTAAGGTCACAAATGTGCTTACATAACCTTTCTTAGCATTGCAGTTTGTTCTCCTATATAACCTATATTACAAAGGTAGTGCATGCCTTATGTAACTGCCTTAACATCACATGTCACATTCTCTTTAATGCTGTGTTCCTAAGTAGTAAACTCATAGGGAAATCTCTGTCTCATACAGGAGCAAGCTCTCCGGCAATGGTAGTTACTTCTCTTTAAAGATGTGGTTAGATTTCTTTAATATTTGAAGTGATTATAAACTACTATCTTGGATATTTTGTACCTTTGAAAAATTACCTTAGGATATTTAGTAAACTATTCAGGTACTGTTTATTCTGACTCTAAAATGTGCCAGTTTTAACATATGATGTTACCTACATTTCCTAATCCAGTACTATAAGTTAATAAGCATCATTGTTGGACTTTATATTGCATATTATTTTCTGCCTTTTTATATTAAAGTGATTAATTATGTTCTGCTCAAGACATTCATCCCATAGTCTGTTGTTCCAGTACTATGAATAATCATGTCTCATTTAATTGACACAAAGTTATTTCAACCCAGACATTTAAAACCTTGTGAGGTTGCTAATGAAAACAGCAGCACCTCCAAGATTGTTGCAAAGTGCAAAAAAAAAAAAAAAAAAAAATATATATATATATATATATATATATATATATGGATTCACTTTATAACCTCAAATTACTGAAATGTCGAATTTCAGTATTTCGAGGCTATAAAGCCGAATGTTAAAAATAGGGAAAGCCCATAATCGCGAATTCGAATATATGTCGAATTTGCAGTTATGACCTTACATTGCGTAATGTCTGGGATTGTGTTTTGATGGTGCGCAGTGCCATGTGTGGATGTAGGTGTTATGTCAGGTAAGTGTTTTCTAAGGGTTGTGAGTGGGAGGTAGAGTGTGTGTGAGTGTGCTGATGTGTTTGATGTGTGTGTGAGGGGTCGGAGAATGTGCGTGTGAGTCGGCTTCTGTTTTGTGTTTGTGTGATCTCGGAGTTAGTATATATAAGTAGGAGGGTGCAGGGGGGCACAGCCCCCGTGCTTATGTGTGTATGAGTTGTGTATGTATGTAGTTTTGTTTGTTTTTGTTGTGATGTGGGTGTTGTGGTGTATGTGTAGTATTGTGTGTGAGTTTTTTTTCAGTGTTTTGACTTTCGAGGTTTTTTTGTGTCTGTGTTTTGTGGATTCGGTTTTATAGCCTCAAGATACTGAAATTCGACATTTCAGTAATTTGAGGTTATAAAGTGAATCCATATATATATATTTATATATATGGATATATATATGGATTTGTATCACTTCACTGAAAGACCATTTCACTGAGACCAAATCATCTAAAGTTAATTTCACTGAAAGTTAATTTCACCTAAAACCCATTTCACTGACAAGTAGCACTCTAAGGCAAGTCAAAGGTATATGTCCTTTTCCCCACTGTAGTGTGATCCTGGTGTTAGTATATAATATATATATATATATATATATATATATATATATATATATATATATATATAGTTAGGGGGGTGTATATAGTTAGGGGAGTGTGGGGGGCACAGCCCACACAAAGGGGGGTGTGATGGCATAGTCTCCCACTTAATATGGTTTTCTGTTGTCTTGTTTTGTATTACATTATTTGGTAAAACCCAGCTAGAGAGGGGGTTGTGCCCCCCTCATCCCCCATAGCTATATATACTAACACCAGAATCGTACTACAGTGGGGAAAAGGATACATACCTTTGACTTTCCTTAGAGTGCTACTTGTCAGTGAAATGAGTTTTAGGTGAAATGAGTTTTAGGTGAAATTAACTTTAGGTGATTTGGTCTCAGTGTGAAATGGGTGTCAGTGAAATGGTCTTTCAGTGAAGTGATACAAATTCATATTTATATATATTTATATACATGTATATATATATATATATATATAAATAAATATATATATATATATATATATATATATATATATATATATATATATATATATCCTGTAGCTGCAGGGGCTTCCCTGCATCCTGAAATGGCCCACCCATCCATGGAATACCAACTCAGTGATCGCACAAACTTAGAGAAAATGGAGAAAATGATGAAAATGCAGCACTCACTTTCTTCTTCTCTGAGTTTAGTCTGAATGAGAGATGCAACTCATCTTTTAGGTCTGACATCAATCAACTATTTGCCAACAAGAAATACTAAAGCTAGAATCTGCTAAACAGCATCAGTCTATCTCTGTCTATCTATCTATCTATCTATCTATCTATCTATCTATCTATCTATCTATCTTAGCTATTCAGGGGCAATCAGATTATTTTTCCATTCAATGAACTATTCTGGTTTATCACAAATTATGTTACTTCATATTAAGTTCTATTTAGATTTAAAAAATTCAGAGTTCATTTTACTTTTAAGTAGTTACTTGAATGGTTATATTCTACAGACAAAAATTGTAGTAGAACTTATTTTCTTTCTTTTTTAAACGCCTTTATTAAATCCTCATGTTTTACTGCAGCATGACTAGCCACCCGGCAGTGTAAACCTTGGCTCGAGATGTTTGTCACTGTTGAAATGACACTCCGACCCCATGTGCAAAATAGGGAAATGGGTTGAGGATGGATGGCTGGATTAAATCTTCATGTTTTAAACAATGACTTGGGTAGACAGACATTAAATGAAAATGAAACAAAACATGGTAACATTTCTCATTGTTTTCTTGCTAGATACACACATGCTTTCTTTTGAAAAGCTATAATTTACTCCAGCATTACATAAATTGCTCAGTTCTTGCCTTCCCTTAAACCTCACTCTTTCTCCTGAATGTTATCCTGCATGTGTTGCTGTCATGAAATAATTTGTTTTTATGTAACTTGCTTGTTTCTTTTTCTAAAGATCCCGTCCCCACTTCTTTTATCTCCTTTACAATATTCGCTCCTTCAGTTACAGTTGGCTTAAATTTTGATTTCAGTTTTGTAGTAACTGTTTTTTGGCAACCAGACAAATTCAGAGATTTACTTAAATCAAAATTAGAAGGCAAAAATGGTTATTATTTGACTACAAATATTGTCCTGAAGTTATGAGAACAATCCCGGGGGAAGTTAGCTCTATTCTTGATCAAAACTAGGATAAACTATAATCCTAAATGTAAACAAATACCTATTTATACCTTACATCTCCTTAATCTCCATTCTTCACTTGCTTCCTTACGTCTATCAACTTCCCTTCCACTGCTTTCTCTCTAAATATACCATAAGCTACCTTTTGCCAACGAAAGCACTTACCAATAAAGGAGTTTAGTTCTACAAATCCGCTCTCTTTTTCTGAATAATAAGATATATGAGATTCTAGTCTATGTCATTAATGACTGTAATCCTCAGTGATTTTCAAAAAAAATATATACAAGGTGCAGGGTGAAGAGGCAAAATCAGAGACTGTCTGTAAAATCTGAAACAGCTGAGCGGTATGCATCCTTAATCTATTTACACATTACAAAGTCACAAAAATCATCACAGAAAGAGACAGCTGTCTATTGAACATATTAAAATATACATAGATCTATGCAGTTCTGAGTGTGCCTTGTTCCCATAACTGTTCACATGTCCTTAAGAGGGAACAAACAGCAAAGCTGGGTAAATTCAGTCAAGATGACAATGCAGCCTACTACAGGTACTCTGGACTCATGTTTACCATCAGCCACTATAAGACTATTTTTTAGAGAGAGTGGCCCATGATGTCATTGCTACTGGTGGGCAGAAACACACAGCACAACAGTGTCAGAGGTATGTGTTCAACATAATTAAGCATGTCTACAAGAAGACATAAAGCATAGCAGCAGAGAAGTCAGCCACTTTAGTGAGCTATGCCATACTGCAATCTTATTAGTGAGGAGTTCCTAATTCCCAGAATACAGGTGATGACATCACAGGTTTTATGCATGGAAGAATAGATACAGATTACAGCCATGGACAGCCCTCGCATGTCACAGAAAGCGATGTATCGGATTTGTAACCATAATGCATGTCTATATATCCATTGTGCATTGAATGTCGGCATACCACAAGTACCACTGCATATGCTTTCTATAGATATGTCAGGGTGTAGGCACATAGGGCTTGCAGTAGAGGTAATAATAAAAAATGTTTGCATTCATAACACAGGATTTCACTTGTTGAAAGATTGATCATATTCACTTTGTTATATCCTGTATTGTATATTTGTATGCCAGACACCTACTATGATGACATCTGTACAGGCTGGGTTGAGGGAACAGGCTAATGTCAGCACCTTTGTCTGGTCCAGTGACACAGGCGTTTATGTCGCCTTCCTGGACGATCCACCACTCTTGTTCAGGGTGAAGATAAGGCTCTAAACTGTGGGTTGTACGTAAGCAACACTCATCATCACATCCAGGTGAACTCTCCCATGGCCGGTACACCCCTGTAGCTTTAGTGGAAGAAGAGTGCTGTGCCTTCATTGTGTGTATAATCACCATATGGTAGTTTAGTTGTGGTTCCTGGTGCTATCAGTTTACAAATCCAGTCCCAGGTCTGTGAGAAGTGCTAGGTAATATGGCTCAGTCAGTAAATTTGCATGGCTGTTATTCAAGCACAATCTGCCCCTCCACATGCTAACATGTGGATAACTGGTGTGGCATGTGGCTTCTATAAAGGTATTACTCATCACTGTCAATGACTTGATCACAGTAGTAGTATTTCAGTAGACAACCCATGTTCAATTACCATGCTGTGTGGGCTAAGGGCAACTGACTGCAGACCTTTCCCAATAATATTTCATCATATGAATAGAGGCTACTAGCAAGAGTTAGGAACTGCAGAAGCACAATTATACAGCAACCCCCCCATTAATATTTCAAAACGTGCACGCTGATTGGTCAGCGTGCATGTTGTAAATCAGAGTTATAATAATGGAAAAAGGTCTGGTCGCCCGGACTTTTTCCATTAGTATAACTCTTTTTTTACAACAACAGAGAACGCAAGATCTCTGTTGCTGTTTAGACACTGTCTCGCTATGTTAAAGGAGTTTAACATAGCGAGACATCTTTAAAAAAAGTAAGGGAGATCTTCCTATCTCCGTTGCTTTTTTAAAGCTGTCTCGCTATGTTAAACTCCTTTAACATAGCGAGACACTTTGTAAAAAGCATCTGAGATCTTGCTTTCTCTGTTGCTTTTTTCAAAACCGTCTCGCTATGTTAAATGGGTTTAACATAGCAAGACAGCTTTAAGAAAGCAACGGAGATTCTCCGTTGCTTTTTTAAAGCGGTCTCGCTATGTTAAACTCCTTTAACATAGTGAGACAGTTTGGAAAAAGGAACGGAGATCTTGCTATCTCCATTGCTTTTGCCCACAGCTCTGATGTACTGCGCAAGCATATGCATGCGCAGTACATCAGAACTACCGCAGAATACCAGACAGCTGAGGAAGGGCAGCAAGGAGGCATTATACAATGCCATTATTTAAGAAAAATAATTATTTTTTTTCTTAAATAATGTCATTGTATAATAGCAATAACCCACTTCTGGGTGTGGGTAATGCTGGATTTACCCACGGTTGTCTTTGTTTGGCCACTCGGGCTTTGCCCTCGTGACAAACCACACCAACCATGGGTAAATCCAGCATTACCCACACCCAGGCATGGGTTATTGCTATAATATCCAGGAAAGTGTTTTGGTTTTGCAGATATATATTTTAATCTTTAGCTTAAATTGTG
This sequence comes from Protopterus annectens, assembly GCF_019279795.1. Lineage (NCBI taxonomy): Eukaryota > Metazoa > Chordata > Ceratodontiformes > Protopteridae > Protopterus > Protopterus annectens. The sequence goes on along the minus strand of NC_056727.1, from coordinate 896,893,204 downwards.
ATCTTGGTATACCAAATAGAACTGTGGGTAATGGTAAAAATAGACCATGTTGCCTACAGCAGAAGAGATTTTTCTTTTTGTATTTAGTTTTACCAGGACCAATGTTGGGATCAGGAGTGGAGACGTTCTTTTCAACTCTCTTTGGTTTTGTTGCATATTTTAATCTATTTCTTTTAAAATGTGTGCTTTTCTGGCAAATCTTTGGGTATTGTAGTCGAAAAACCTCTCAAATATACACAATTAGGAATGTTCAGAATATCCATGATATATAAATCTGTAGATTACAGAATCATTAATTCATTAAAAGTGCTCTTATAAGTATGAAAGAAAAGCTGATATGAGCTTCCTAGCTGAAGTTGTAAGTGTTTTAACATTTTTCCATTTGCTCCACATTGCAAGGGGCTGTATTTCACATTATCATAATGGAAAACTGAGAATTATAGCACTTACTAAATAATGACAGATGTTTGAGTTACAGACTTCATATTCTTCAACAAAATGGATGTTAATGCAAAACGTGTTATTCTGGAAACTTTCTGTGTATATTAAGAGCAATATTTAAAATCTGTCTCTGATTTGGTCCTTTGTTTCTCCTTATTTTTTGGCTTTTCCCTGACTCGAGCTAAGAAGTTGAGAAGGGTGGGATGGTTCCCTGTAGCAGTACCTTTGGCACTGAAATAGTGACTTGAAATACAGTGCCATGCCTAAATTTTTCTACTTTTAGCTATCACAACTGTAGCCAGAAGTAGCTGTCTGTTTGGGGATGAGGAGGCAGCATAAATCTCATTATGATCAATTTTCCTCAGTTTGTGAGTCTGAATGTTAAAACTACCATGATCTATGGTACTCCACATTGAAAGAACCTGTCACAAACTCATTGTTATAACTTATTTTTAACAGATATCCATGGTAAATAATATTGAATCATATTCATGAAAATAAGTTTTTGTTATTTTGTTTGCCATGCTGTGAGCTTCTCAGAAAAAGTTATTAGTAAATGTCCTATATTTTGTCTTTTGCTCCATATTGCTAGAGGTAGAGTTGAGTACCGTATTTTGGAGGAGGGTTGAAAGCTATGGGAGTTAGTGCGAGAACACAAATGACATACTGATGCTATGTGACCATTGCTGTGGCTTGATGGAAGGTGTGCACTGAGCTTAGTGGTTGAAAGTCTGAATTTTAAGTACACTGTTGTGATTACTTCTTCTTTCACTTTTTCTGGCAGAAAAAAACAGACAAATCTAGTGGTAACAAAACACACTGCCATAGTAGAAATACACTTTTTTTTTTTATTATTATATTTTATGGCAGTTGATATTGTGGTTGAGTGATGTTTTTCATTTTCTTCTTAATGCGATGTCAGAAGTATAGAGAATATGAGTATCACTATAATTTCTGTGGCAGATGCATGAAAATCTACAGTAGTTGCAGGATCACTTCTAAACTATTTTTGATATGGTTTTGTTAGGGTGGCACAGTATCTCTCAAACAGTAACATAGTCATATTTATGTGATTCCTTTACAGATTAAAGAAAGTGTACTTTTTCAAAAATAACATATTGTGTGTATATATATATATATATATATATATATATATATATATATATATATATATATATATAAACCAGTAAGTCCAGTATTTCAGAGGGCTTTTGTTGTTACACGCTGGCACTATGCCAGGTCTAATGTCCAGAACATATGTGTACTAATTTCTCATTATATCAGAGGTAAAAATCCTATACATATCACCTGAATATATCTACATATATTTCAGTTGTAACATGTTGTGGCTACAATGCCATACATTCACGTGGCTAAAGCTGTGGATAAAAAATTAAGAGGTCTGCTACACTGGAAGCCTTGAAATAAGAAATGCAGTCTTAGGTGTGTTTTGTAGCTAAATGATTTGCAATTAAATATCAAAGCACAAAGGTATAGACTTTCAAAGAAGGGCCTCAGTGGCTTTAGTTCATGTGCCTTTACTGCCACAGACTGATATTTTGTATTACATTTGGTTTTCATTAGAGATGCTATTGTGAAGCTTGCTCAGTAGTACAATAATGGCCTAAAACCACTTAACTGAATTGTCATTACATCAGAAAAAAAAATCCAGTTTATTTCTAATGAGTAGTACAGTAATATTGTCATTAGAAGTTAGTGTGGAATTCAGGTCAGAATGATTTTGTAATGTGAATGAGTGTTGTCAAGTTTTATAGTGTTGCAATATAACAAACCGATGATGTTGACATCTGCTGCTTTAATGTCACTATTTTATGCTACAGCCATTTATGCTGTCAGGTCTTTGATATTTGGTCTTTTGCAATGTTTTTTTCCCTAAAGCTGGTCTTTGACCTTAGGGATTTAGCAGTGCTCTCTTTGAACAACTGTATACTGAGTTAAAAACAAAGCTGATCTCTCACCTGTTCCATGTCCATTGTGTGCTGTGACTATTAGCTGTATTTTGTTTGAGTGCTTTATGTCTAAATTATATTGATTGTCTTAATTGTTTGTCTGTAACTCCATTGACTTGAGACCAGTTGTACTTTAAAAAAAGGTCAGTTTGGACTGGTTTATGGGTGTGTTTAACAAAACTATAGAAAGTAAATAAAATAAATATAGATCAGGACAGACCCCCCATTGAGAATGGCATGCAGATATTTCTTATTGCTGGTATAAATGCCAACATGCCGCTGCTATATGGAAATTATGCACCCTCTTATCCCAGCCCCTCTATGCATTGACAATTTAAATTACAGGTGCAGTTTAGAAGTAACATATGATCCTGGATTAACAGCTATATTCTTATTTCTGGAAATATTTTTGTCACACTGAAACACCTGTACTTTATACTCCAAGCAATTTTTTGGTGTCACTGGGGAAAATAAGAGACATAAATGTGTGAGTCTCATTAAATTCTTCTCTATGAAAATATGTGCTGGATATGTTGGAATGTGAGGAACAATTTCTAAAGAAAAAGCATGTTTTGCATTAGCTTGCATTTTCGGAAGGATATGAAGTCTGAAACTTTTTATGCATGTCATTATTTAATGACTCCATTACTCAGTGATTTGCCAGGAAATAAACAAACTTTTTTTGAGTTGCGGACCAAAAGTACGAGGCAAAATTCTGGACATTCTGGAGAGTTGAGAGGTATGGGATGGGGTCTGTTAGGATAAGGAAACTAGTGAGGGTAAAATATCTGTAAGTCTTCAGTAAGAATGCGGTCCTACTGCAGGTGTATGAAATGTGACTAAGTCTTAGAGCGGTCAGGCTTTGTGGAAAAGTAAATTATAGGGGTAGATGGAATAAAGGATCTCTGTTGGATAAGAAAGAAAAAAGAATTGTCCTTACATTTGAGGAAAGGATAAACATGAGCTTACATCTATTTATTGATTAATAGATATGTCTGCCAAAGCACTGGAGGATAGGCTTTAGGATGATTTGCCTTTTTGTGACAGAAGAAGCATAAACTAATTGTAGCTAATTTGAATGGGTTTTCTTAATTTAGTTTGATGTGTCACATTTATGGGGCCAAGCCTGGACCTTGTTTTCTGATATGAATATATTGTACTTTTCATTAACTGCTTTGGTGATCATGATTGATATAAGTGAGTGTCATGGTTTCCTTATATTTGTTTATACTTCCAACTGAAGGAAGGCCACACCATCCTAAATGTAGTTGCTTTAGCGAACTCTAAACTGATGTGAAAGAAAAAAAACACTGCTTAAATTTAGTATGTTCGTTGATGATCAAGTTTACTGATTTTTGCATATGTTCTATTATTGTCCATTAAAATGCAGTCATCAGCACCACCATCATCATCTTCATCATCATCATCAACCACCTTTTTCCCATTTTCTACATGAGATCAGGGTCTCATGTTAACTGTCTCCATCTCCCTCAATTCAATGCTGCACTCCTGCCTTCTTTGACACTCATGCCTGACTGTCACAGATCAGCTCTCACATAATCCATCTACCTTCTTCCTCTCTGTCCCAATTCTTCTTCATCAGATTGTTTTCTGCTTTTCTGCACATGTGCCAAAACCACTGTAATATGTTCTCTTTGATCTTATTTGCAATTGCAGCTACTTTGGCTTTTGCTCTTATGCCCTAATTTCTTCACCTGTTCCATTGTATGCATCCTACCACCCATCTCAGGCACTTCATCTCCATCACCCATAGCGTCTTCAACTGGTCTGACTTTATTGCCCAGGTTTCTGTACCATACAGTAGTATTGGTTGTACAACTGTTTTGTACACCTTACTTTTCAGCTTCTTTGTCATTCTTCTGTCACAGACTACACCTTACAGTCTACGCCATTTGGCTGCAGCCCCTCTCATTCTAACTGTGACCTCTTCATTCAGACTTCCCTTCTCCACACCCACCCCTCCCAGATACTTGAAGCTATTGCACTGTTTCACTGTCTTCCTTCCTATCTCAATTCTCAGCTTCTTCTGATTTTCCCCAATTTGGTGCCATTACCATTGTCTTATCTGTACTTTGTTTCATCCCATGTGCCTTCAGTTTTGCATTCCATTCCCTGTCCATCACTGAAGTTCTTGCTCGGTCTGCTTGTAATACCACATTGTCTGCATCCAGCAACTTTGTTGATCTGTCTCCTCCGACCTGTTTGCTAATGTAGTCCATCACCAGTATGAACATCAGTGTGCTCAGAGCTGAACCCTGATGTACAACCAGTTAAACTGGGAAACCCTCTGTTAGACTGAACACTGTTTGTACTTGAGTCACTGGGTCCTTGTGCGTAGCCTGCACTAATTCTACTAATGTTTCTGGGGCTTTGAACTACTGCAGTACTGCCCAGATCAGCTTTCTTGGGACCTTGTCACTTTCTCCAAGTCTAGGAATGCCCAGTTGGACTTATCTGTAGCTTCTTCTCAACTGTCTGTCTCACTGCAAACATCAGGTCATTTGTGCTGCATCCTGATCTGAATCCAAACTGCTCATCTGCCATCTGACTTTCTACTACTCTGTGAATCCATTTATCAATCACTTTCTCCAGAACATTTATGCAATGTGACAGGAGTTTGAAACCTCTGTACTACCCACAGTTGTGAATGTCTCCTTTGTTCTTGTTTACCGGCATGAGTATGCTTATTCTACAGTCATCTGGGATATGCCTTTCTCTCCATACTGCTATAAGAACACTCATGAGCCATTTCTCCCCTGTCTCACCCAGCATCTTTAGCTTGTCTGCATTAACCTTATCTGAGCCTGCTGCTTTCCCTGACTTCATTTTCCTCAGTGCTATTCTTACTTCAAGGATGGGCTCCTCTTCTTCTCTCATTCTAGGCTGTGTCTGGAGCAGTACAGCTTCTGTGGGATTTTCTTCATTTAGAAGCTGCTGGAAGTACTCCTTCCATCTGCTTTTCATGTCCTGTAGACTGGTAAGCAGGTTGTTGCTGGCATCCCTTATGAATGGTGTCTATCTTCTTTACCTTTCTGTCTTTGCCTTGTAACCTGGTATAGTTTATTTGTGCCGCCTACTGAGTCACTTTCCAGAAGTTGGTAGAGTGCCTCCAGTGCCCTATTCCTTGCTAATGTAACTCCTTTGACAGCCAACCAGTATTCCTTCCTAAACTGGTCTGTCTTTTCTATCTCCCACTTTCTCATGTGCTCCTTTCTTTTGATGACTTCCTGGTCTTCTGCATTCCACCACCAGCTTTTGTTATGTGCCTTATCTCCATACCTGGCTCAACCACATATCTGTTCTGTGGTCCTCACAATTGCTGTTTTGAAGTGCTATTCTTCTTCATCTCCACCCATTTCCTTCTTTTTGTGGGGTGCTAGACCCCTAAGTAATTTCTTGAAATGTTGTGCTTTCTCTCCAGTCACCTTTCAGATCTTCATCTTGGTATCTGCTGACCTTAGAGTCTTCTCTGACCACTTGTTGCAGCTGATTGTGGCAACTAGTGGTTTATGCTGTGGGCTGACTGTTTCGCTGGGGATGACTTTGCAATAACTGATTCTACCCCATTGGCCTTTCCTTACTAGGAGGAAGTCTACTTGAGTTGCATGTTGGCCACTCTTGTAAGTAATCTTGTGACTGTCTGTCTTTCTGAACTATATGTTGGCCACTATGAAGCCATTTGACAGACAAATGTCTAGAATGGCTTCTCCTTTATTCCTGCTGCCTCACCCATGTGGACCCAGGCAGTCCTCATATCCTGTTCTGTCTGTCCTGATATGTGTATTCAAGTCACCCATTATCAACACCGGTTCATGTTGTCCTGCTTTGTCTAGTAGGTCTTGTAACAGCTATATAAATACACTCTTTTCCTCACTATCACAACCCTGCTGTGGGGCATAGGCTGAGATTATGAATACTGCCCTATCATTACACTGGAGTCTGACTGCCATGAGTCTGTCATTAATTCTGATGATATCCCTCACCATCCTCTGAAGGCTCTGTCTCACCACAATTCCATCCCAATTTCTAGCCTGCCCTCCTCCTGAGTAAGAGACTCTGGATCCCAAGCCAAGTGGCTTTGCTGTACTGTACTTCCATCTTGTCTTTTAGATACTCTGTACCATCATGTCATCCACTTCCAAGCTCCATCCTGCCAGTTACTCTACACTGAGTGTAGCAATTCTTAGTTCATGTTTGGCAGGTTGTTTTTGGTTTTATGTCCCATCTTTCACTCAACAGAGCTATCCCACGTAACCCAAGCTGGGCAAGTGGACACCAGAAAACCTGTAGCTGATTGATCCAAGGCTGCTGGGCTTTATGGTGGCCAACACTAGCCAATAGGGGCACATACACCCCTTCCACCATTAGCATGGGTCTCTGGTATAGTAACAGTAGGCTGGGTCCTCAATCCACTTATCACCAGCAATATTTAAATCACCATATTTTACACCATCGAGTGGCTAGCCCTGCCATGGCATGCAGTCTGTGATCCATGTTCTCCTATCTTGAGGATACTGCGCACCACAGTAGATGCCCAAAGCAGTTGGTCTGTACAACTCTTCCCCCTATAAGGCACCATATAGAGTCTCTGCTGCTGCCCACAGCTCCATTCATTGGTGAGTTTGAGATGGAAACACTCAGCATGTTTTTAAGAGGTGGAAAGAACCCAAAGGAGACAAAAGGAATACATACAAACCCCAAAAATGAATTCATCAAAGGTCAGGATCGAACCTTGCAGTTTGCACATGGAAGGCAAACCATTATACTGACTGGTCTACCAGGTCCAAAAAGATCATTTAAAATCCAATAAAAACATAAAACAGGCAAGTTGTTAGTTACATTTTTGATGAGACTTGAATAAGCTAAGCTGCCACTTACAGGGTAACCTCTTTTGATAAAATTAGTTACACTTACACATTTACATTTTATTTTGTTGATTCTTAGACTCTCTGATGATGATCAAGATTAATGGGGAGATTGTCAGGTTATTTTTTATTAATATTAATTTTGCATAATGTTTTTGTTTTGGTTTTGTGAACTGCTTTTATGTTTATTTCAATAGAAATCGTTACACAAGTCTTATTTCATCAAGTGTGATGCAAGTGCGACAGCCTTAAAAGTGTTCCTATGTGCTGTATACATTTTAGCTGAAGCCTTTTTCTGATTGGCTTTTCAATGTTTCTGCAGGAGAGATGCATATGGGTGGACAAGACCACTTTTATATGGAAACACACTGTACAATTGCTGTGCCTAAGAAGGAGAACGGAGAGATGGAACTTTTTGCATCAACACAGGCTGCATCAGCTACACAGGTAAGCCTGAATGATATGATAGCTGGTATGTTGCAACATGACGGTCACATGTAATATAGAATTCCTACAGCACTAAGAGTTATTTTGTTGATGCTACTGTATGGCATTAAACAAATGCAAGAAATGAGCTACTAGTGCATATGCTAATTTTAAGTAAAGTAGGATTTGTTGTGATCTGATATGACACAGGTGACCCAGGTTCAAATAATGGCTCTGATGACTGATGGAGCAACATGGAGGGATGGAGGTGTGTCCACCCCAGGGAGGGTAGTTGCATGGGCATCTGCATGATGTTCCTGGTGTAGGCTGGGAATTGTTCAGGGAGGAGGTGTTCTAAGGGGGATTAGGGTGGAACTTGGCTGAGCTTCCAGAAAGGCAGGGGCAAGACATTACATGTTACCATTGCATTCCTGCCCCTATAATATGACCATGCAGTTGAGGAAGGCAAGGAAAGCAGGGTATCCCTTAATGAATAAAACCATGGCAGATTATGGACAGTGCCCCCCAGGTTATCCTCACTTTCCACATTGAACCCAATAAAAAATATGGATGTAGTCCAGAAGGGGTGAATTGGAGAAATTGGTAGACCTGGCAATGGACACTGGGCAATGGGGCTGGCTTTCAGTATGAAGCAGACTAGCAAAAACACTCCCCCCAAAAAACAGTATAAGCACTCAGGGTTATATTTTAAGGTAGAAGTACAATACACTGATCCTATACAAAGTGACAATTTTCAGGATTAAAGGTAATAAAGTCGGATAGCATCCATTTATGTAAATGAAGAAAGTAGAAAACATTGTGAGGTCCAGGCCATATGCTTATTTGAAAAATTCATGAAATATAATTTATTACTGTTGACACAGTGGTCAGAATTGCCTGTAGTAACAGTCCCTGATAACTGGCTACTGTTTCCCCTCCTGCTCATTTTATGAAACCACCATCCACAGGGCATAAATATATTTCAAAACAGTTTTTCTACTTTATAATTTATTTGTGCCCTAAGAAGTAAGTATTTCAAGTCTTTCATAACCCACATTGTCTGTTTACTTAATGTTGATTATCGATGAGTGGAATTACTAAACATCTTATGCTATACCAGTAATCAAAGGGTTGATATAACAGTGTTCATGTATGCTCCACATATAAACTAACATTAACAATGTAAAGACTTTTAAATATTTTTATTATTCACTTCAAAAGCAGCATGAAAGAATATGTGGAAACACTAGACACCATGGGATAGTCTTTACTATTTTACTTTGTCACCTAAAAAAGTGAATAAAATAACAGGTTTTGCAGGCTAATTGATGTAATGGGTATAGGGAGCACTGTACACCAGGGACATGCTCTTTAATGTTCTGCTAAGCTAATTACAAAGTTACTAGAACAATAGGTTTTGCAGAGCATACTAATAACAATAAGCAGTATGAAGCTAATGTCTGACATTACTGACTGACCGTAATAGTCCTTGACTTACATGGGTCATGCTCAAGACTTCAGGACACAGCTGAGGGAGTGCTAGATGACCCCAGGGAGTCTTTTTAAATGTTACTGTAAACCTCCTAAAAAGTTAATAGAGCAATAGGGCTTGTATCACAATGCCTTTTCTGAATAATAATAAGAATGGAACTCTAATGTCTGGAATTATTGATTGTAATCATGACTTTTGAGGGACATGTAACCTCAGGACCAGGTAAGAGGTATGGTGATATATGTGGGTGTGTGAGAATGAATGAAGAGCAACTGTGCCAGTGCGGAGAATGGGCTCTCAGTGGTGATTACCAAGAAGAGTAGCACCACTTGATTTAATGACATGCAAATTATCCAATAATGAGGTTTTCCTCTTTGCTTCTAAACATCTCTAAACCCTATTTTCCATGATTGTGGAAGGAGATGCTTTAGGTTGCAGCACATAGCACTCATAGTGTTTTTTTCTGAATCTCAGTGACATCATAGCAGGATTTAGAATAACTGGAAACTGGGTTTTACTATTTTATTAACAGGCCATAGTTCATGCTCAAAACTACTAAAATATATGTCTGCATTTTTAACAAGTACAATTGGACTATTGCAAATATTATACATGGGGATCATTGTGGCTTGCTCTAATAAAGCAGTAAGGACTGGAAAAATCCCCTCTTCACCCTCTTAAAATAAAGGATCCTGTGGTGTTTATGGTTATGTTTCATATATCTGTGTATCACACTTACAAAATACAGTTTTCATTAATACCATTTACTGACTCCCAAACTCCAACAGTCCTTGTTGTTTGCTACTCAACAAATAAGAAGCTCAGTTTTATCAGCCTAGCCTAGCTTTCACTAAACCTTCCCCTACTTCCACTGATCATTTCAAGTAGTACCTTATCCCCTTGTCTTCACTTTAATCACCCTGACTTTTAATCTAACACTATAATCAAATCCTGATGCAAAACATTCAAATCTACAAACATTTTGTACTATACCCCATCTCTTTGCCACATTCTTAAACTCCCCTTTCCAGAGCCTAACCATTTCACTGTAATCCAATTTGACATATTCTTTTTTCCTCAGGGCTTTACTTGGACACTTTCCAGCTCTGCTCTATCATATTTTTAATGTCTGTTCCAATAATAAGATTTATTTATTTTTATCTCTCTTCCATCTCTGCCCCTTTGTTTATTTGCCACATAGACAAAAGTTACATGTTCTTTCTCCTTTCTTTCCATATAACTTTTTCTGCTTCCAGGGTGCTGTCAAACACCCTTGAACCTCTTTACACTCCCACAAAATATGAACTCAATCAATACCCTTCTGATCACTAGAAATCATCAGTGGATCACAACCCTCTCTCCATACCATCATAGAGGATCTATATGATCCATTTAAGAACCTCTAGTGCACATCACCTACTGGGCCACACACTACCACCTGTTTTTACATACTTTCAAACTTCCTCCTAAAAGTCATCATCCTACTACATTTCACTTTCCTTTACCCGATGTTCTCTCATTTTCCACTTTCTGTTTAATTTTTCCCAAAGACCTATACATCACTCTTGCCCTCTTTCTGAATATTCACCCAATACTTTCCCCCCTCTTGCTTCTGTATATATCCTTGGGTTTCATTCACGAATCTCCTTTCTTTGTTATTTTTTTCTCCTTTCTTTACCAGCATGCCTAAGCCTCATATAAGATGCAGTCTCCCATGCCTGTCATACGTGTACAGCTCCTCAGAAACTTTAAACTCCAACTTTTCACTTGAGTCCTTCATCTTAACACATCCCTCGCCGTTTGTATCCCATCCAATGCCAATGACAGACCTTCCTTCACCAAAGCCCCATTCCATTCCACTCCATTCCTTCTAATCAAAAACATGCTAATGGGACATCATGGATGTTAACCTCTAGTATTATTTTCCCAATATACCTATGCAATGTGTCATTTATATCTGTTTCCATCAGCCTAAAAATCCATCCCTGCTCACCAACATCTACTGTTCAACATTTAATGCATCTGAGATGGCTATTCTCAAATCCCTTTAATATTTGTGCTGTATGAATAGTAGCTGCATACTTGACAGAATCTGGTAAGCCCATCCACCATCATTATTATTACCACATGCATCCTCTCCATAGATATTCTCCCTAGTTTTCCTCTTCAAATAAACCTCCTCTCACAAACTCTTCACATGCCTGCTATCACCTTATCTTAGGATTAATGCAATATTTCTTATATATATATTTGTTTGTTTGTTTGTTTATATATATATCTATGGATTCACTTTAGATTATTGAATTCCTGAATACTCGAAAACCATATGATCGAGTTTTCAGAAACTTGAAACTCTAAAGTGAATGAAAAAAACAAAAACAAAACACAAAACTAACGTTTTGTGCAAGCCCCCCTGCACCCCCCCACTCCCCTACTTAAATATACCAACTCTGAGATCGCACTACAGTGAAGTAAAGGGAAATTTCCCATTCCACGCTGTATGCTGAAGCACAGAATGGGAGGTTTCCCATGTCCTCGCTGTAGTGCGATCTCTGAGTTGGTAGGGGGTGCAGAGGGGCTTGCCCCCCTGCAGAAACATTGTTTTTATATTTTTTGTTATTCACTTTAGAGTTTTGAGTTTCTGAAAACTCGATCATATGATCTCGACCATATGGGTTTTGAGTTTTCGGGAATTCGATAATCTAAAGTGAACCCATACATATAAAATATATATATATATATATATATATATATATATATATCTTCATGCGCGAGTCAATGTTATTGTGAGACACCAGTATTTTTGGATTTGTAAGTTCCCTCTACAGTAACTGCAGAATAAATTGAAGTTGGTTGTTTTGGAGTCATTCTAAAGAAATCCACTGCATCCTCAGGAGCTTCTGCCCATGTCTCCTCCAGCAATTGGTCCCCCAACTTTGACACACTTTGAGGTCATATTCATTCTGAAAATACAAAGGAGCAAATAAGTTTTCAGTTGTTATTTTTGCTTCACAAGAATTTTCTATATTTATTCTATTTTTTTGTGTCTTGCTATAATTTTTTTTTCAGAGCTGGATCCAGCATTAGACAACCTATGCAATTGTCTAGGGCCTAATGATACCAATGGGGACTAAAAAATGTAAAAAATAATACCCCCACCACACATTTTGTTCTATTTTGATCAACAGATTTTGATCTGATGATTCTGAGCTGCCCACCAGTTTATTTCCTTCTTTATGAGGTCCCTGGCGTATGCACATGTCCTCTTCTTAGATGAGCAAGTGATGACATCTCGCTGGCTTCTTCCAATTGGGTAGGAGGGTGTGAGGCATGTTCCTTTACTGGCACTTTTTTTTTTAATTTTTGGCAGGCAACAAGCAGGCAGGCTTAGATAGAATCTAAAAGTAGTGTGTCCTGTCCAACTTATTCTTGTCCAATCCGTGATTGTTTGGGTACTTACTATCCTTTCTCACTCTCCCCACAACCTGTTTAGTTTGTCTCCCCCCCCCAACCAACTCGGCAATGGTCCAGTCAGCTCAGCAGGAAATGTGCAGCGCATTAGTTTTAAAATTGCTTGAAATGCTGCTATGCTTATTCATCTGAACTGATTACTGCCCTAGTCTACATGTCCTGCTTTTGAATAAAAAAAAAAAAAAGAAAAGTTCTATGCCAACCAGCCCAGCAAGCAACATCGCACAATTGGACCGATACCCACTACTTGCAAATTGCAAGCAAGATACAGCAGCTGGCCAGTCGAGATATTACTTATTATTACTGCACACTGCAATGCTGACTCCCTGTCCAACAGCCAAAGGAATGGAAAGGAAAACTGTAAGCGAAGTGCTGCTAATGAAAAATTGATAAGTAAGCCATTCACTTGCTCTCTCTCTCCAAGACATTTTTGTTTCCTTCTTTTTTTTAATGAAGAAAAAAAAAACATACTTAAAGACAACATAAGAGTGGGCTCTGGGCTGACATATCCTGTGTGCAGTATGTGAAATGTGTGTTTGAGAGTGGTACTTCATTCTCTGTCCAGATTTTTGCCTCATATTTGGTCTGCCTCTTCGTGTTCGCTGTTCCACTTCCTTATAAAACTTGTATTTGTTTTTCTGGCAAATCCCTGAGAATTGAAGCCCCTAAACAATGGCATACATTTGAATTTCAGATTCATACTTCTTCCTATGCTTCAGGAAAGGGATGCTAACATTTAACTTAGCACTGAGGTCAGAGGATAAAAGTTGTCCCTCGTAATTCTTCCTAAAATTTAGGACTTTTGGAGAACATTGTGAATTACACTTAATAGATGATGACAACAGAGTTATAGACTTCTTTTATTTCAGAAAATCTATATAAATTTACTTTGTCTTATTCTGTCAATGTTTCAAGTTAATAGTACTAATAATTTAAGTGCCCCTGACCTAGTCTTCCCTGTGATTGTTGTTGCTTTTCTCCTCACCTTTGCTCACAATCAGTCTTCCCTGTGATTGTTGTTGCTTTTCTCCTCACCTTTGCTCACAATCAGTCTTCCCTGTGATTGTTGTTGCTTTAAGCTCACCTTTGCTCACAATCAGTCTTCCCTGTGATTGTTGTTGCTTTTCTCCTCACCTTTGCTCACAATCAGTCTTCCCTGTGATTGTTGTTGCTTTTCTCCTCACCTTTGCTCACAATCAGTCTTCCCTGTGATTGTTGTTGCTTTTCTCCTCACTTTTGCTCACAATCACACACAATAAGTTGTAGCTTGCTTTATGTCCTATGTTGGGGATTCCACGCAGACTTGAGCTTACGATGGGATGGCTGGCACAGGGAACTATAAGCTAAACAAATCATGATTTAAAGGAGCCTCTGGGAATTTTGTGGCACCACCTTAATTTAAGAAAAAAAAAATCAGAATTATCCCGCAAATAATGGACATTTGAGAATATTCTTGCCATTCACTTATGTAATTACAACTGCTACATTTTTAATATATATACAGGAAAAGTCCAGCTGCCCATACTATCAGTTACTTTCATATTTACCATTCCCATAAGGAAAAAGGTAAAACATTTCAGTTAGGCCTGCAGATAAGGGGAGAGGCATAGCTGGTTCATCTAACACCCAGAATCATTTCTCCATATTGCACCCCTCAGCATTGTTGAGGACCCCCAAATAAATAAATAAATAAAGGTCTGTGACCTGGTGGCTGGTGCTCCTGAAATGCATGGGCCAACCAGCCAATCAGGTTCTGTTTCTTTATCCCACCTCTGCTCTTGCTCAGCAGAGGAGCAATTTAGAAAAGAAAAAGTCTGTGATCAAGTACCTGGGTCTCCTGAAATGCAGGAGTTAATCAGATGCCATTTCTGTGCCCTGCTCCCCCCAAAAACAAACCTTCCTCAGATTTTACTTAAAAAATATATGTGTATATCTTTCTTTTAAACTGTAGCAAGCATTTACTACAGTTTATACCATGCATGGAGCTCTACAGAGCTCATGTTTTAGTTAAAAATAAAAATAAAAAAAAATGTATTTTCTTTTAAACTGTAGCAAACTGCTTGCTACAAATGTTGCAAGTAGTTGCTATAGTTTAGATCACACATGCAGAGCTATGGCACTTAGGTTTGACCACAAATGCATTATTGGCTTTTAAAAGCTGGTATGCACTTAAAGATTGATTGGGATCAGATGGCTGATCACTCCTCCTAACACTTTGCTCCTGGAGGAGTTGTCCCCTTTGCCCCACCCTAGCCTTGCTACTGGATAGAAAATTGTTACACTAGACTATGGAAAAAGCTTTTTAAAATGAATTACTTAAACTGTTAGCTACTCAAGATTGTTACTGGGGCAATTGGTTACCATGGGTGCCGGAACCAGAGGGCAAAGGGGGAGCCCCCCCCTAGTTTCAACAGACTGCCCAATATGCCCTGAAACTTCCATCAGAGTCACAATTACACAGAAGCATTCACATTGGTGTTTCTGAGATAACCACAAAGTCACGCAGTTGAAAAAAAGATGATTTGAGTGATAAATCATATTTTTTGATTGCCTGAGCTCGTAGTTGCCATGGAAAAGGCTATGTGTGTGTTTCAGAATCATATTGATTAACTTCTTTCTTCAAGACTTTTGGACAAAGCCAAAAATAATGGTAATGAAGGCTCAGAACCAAAGACACTTTTCAACATTATTTATCCATGTAAAATTTTAATAGAACAGGTTTTGCATCAACAAGTATTTTCTGAACAACAAAAGTATGAATCCTCTGCATACCGCTCATGTTTTGCTTAATAATTCTGGACAAATCCAAAAATAATGAGGGAGGGGATGAAAGACCAAAATCAGGGACATAATTTAAATATTGCTCTTATAAACTTAGATATTTGCTAGAATAACATGTTTTGCATTAGTGTACATTTTCTGAAGGATATGAAGTCTCAGACTCAGAAATCTCATTATTTAGATGGCACAGTCCTCAATGGTTTGCCACAAATTTGAAGTAGAACAGGCAAAAATAAGAAGCAGTAACACAGATATTCTGTGAAATTCTAGAGAGTTAATAGGTATGATCCTGAGTGATTTACCAGAAAATCAAACATTTTATAACCCAAAAAGTCAGAAGTTTGATAAAACAAATGAACACAGTAATTAGGACTGTCCATAGAAATCCATGCGATATAACAGAACTAAGCAGGACATATTACTGTGCAGCTAAATTAATAACAGATAAAATTCTACAAGAACACAGGGTAGTGAGGGAAAGGAAGGGGGGAAATTGAATACCATCATGGAAGTATTGATTAGAGAAAACTATAAAGCAGTTAAGACAAGAAGTGCCAATGTTAGAGGAGTATAGAAGAGGGAACAGATAAAAATAGTCAGAAAGATAGACATGATAAAAACAATGCACAATATTATAACGGATCAGGATCTATCATGCACTATCGCAAATAATAAACTAAAAATATCAGCACATGCAGAAAAACTTAGACAATACACCGATAATTATAAAGGAAAAGTACAAAATAAGTAATTTATTGATGAACCTAAAAAGTTTTATAGAGAACTGGGAGGTAAAAGGAATTGAAAGACCACCCCAAAAAGAAGAAATAGATACATTTTGGAGAACTATTTATGAACATCCTGTGGAACATAACTTCTTCTTCTTTCGGTTGCTCCCGTTAGGGGTCGCCACAGCAGATCAAATGTTTACATTTCTTCCTGTCCTCTGCATCTTGCACTGTCACACCAACCATCTGCATGTCCTCTCTCACCACATCCATAAACCGTATCTTAGGCCTTCCTCTTTTCCTGTTACCTGGCAGCTTCATTCTTAACATCTTTTTCCCAATATACTCTGTATCCTTCTTCAGCACATGTCCAAACCAATGTAATCTTGCCTCTCTGGCTTTGTCTCCAAACCTTCCAACCTGGGCTGACCCTCTAATATACTTATTCCTAATCCTGTCCATCCTCATCACACCCAGTGCAAATCTTAACATCTTCAACACTGCCACGTCAAGATCTGACTCCTGCCTTTTGTCAATACCACTGTCGTCAACCCATATAACATAGCTGGTCTCACTACCCTCTTGTAGACATGCTCTTTCACTCTTACTGATACTCATCTGTCACAAATCACTCCTGACACTCTTCTCCACCCACTCCAACATGCCTGTACTCTCTTCTTCACCTCTCTTCCACAGTCACCATTACTCTGAACTGTTGATCCTAAGTATTTAAACTCCTCTCCCTTCGCCACCTCTGCTCCCTGCATCCTCACCATTCCTCTATCCTCCCTCTCATTCACACACATATATTCTTAGTCCTGCTGACCTTCATTCCTCTCCTCTCTACAGCATATCTTCACTTCTCCAGGGTCTTCTCCACCTGTTCCCTACTCATCATAATGTCATCTGCAAACATCATAGTTCACGGGGACTCCTGTCTGATCTCGTCTGTCAACCTGTCCATAACCATTGCAAATAAGAAAGGGCTCAGAACTGATCCTTGATGTAATCCCACCTCCACCTTAAAAGCATCTGTCACTCCCACCACAGACCTCACTGCTGTCACACTACCCTCGTACATATCCTGTACCACTCTTACATACTTCTCTGACACTCCCGACTTCCTCATACAGTACCACAACTCCTCTCTAGGCACCCTGTCATATGCTTTCTCTAAATCCACAAAGACACAATGCAACTCCTTCTGACCTTCTCTGTACTTCTCCATCAACGCTCTCAGAGCAAACATCGCATCTGTCATGCTCTTTCCCAGCATAAAACCATACTGCTGAAAACTAATCATTACATCCCTTCTTAACATAGCTTCCACTACTCTTTCCCATAACTTCATGCTGTGAATGATCTATTTAATCCCTCTGTAGTTACTACAGCTCAGCACATCACCCTTATTCTTAAAAATCGGTACCAAAACACTTCTTCTCCATTCCTCAGGCATCCTCTCACTTTCCAAGATTTCATTAAACAATCTAGTTAAAAACTCCACTGCCAGTTCACCTAAACACCTCCATGCTTCCACAGGTATGTCATCTGGACCAACAGCCTTTCCGTTCTTCATCCTCTTCATAGCTGTCCTTACTTCCTCCTTTTTAATCCACTGAACTTCATGATTCACTATCTGCACATCATCCAGCCTTCTCTCCCCCTCTCATTCTCTTCATTCATCAGCACCTCAAAGTACTCTTTCCATCTGATCAACACACTCTCCTCGCTTGTGAGTACATTTCCCTCATTATCCTTTACCACCCTTACCTGCTGCACATCTTTACTAGCTCGGTCCCTCTGTCTAGCCAATCTGTACAGGTCCTTTTCTCCCTCCTTAGTGTCCAACCTTTTATACAACTCTTCATGCACCTTATCCTTAGCCTTTGCCATGCCATGCACCTCATCTCCTTATACTCTTGTCTACTTTCTTCATCTCTCTGACAATCCCACTTCTTCTTCGCCAACCTCTTTCTCTGTATACTCTCCTGTACTTCTTCATTCCACCACCAGGTCTCCTTGTCCTCCTTCCTCTTTCCAGATGTCACACCAAGCACCTTTCTAGTCATCTCTCTTACTAGCTCTGCTGTAGTTACCCAGCTATTCGGTAACTCTTCACTGCCACCCAGTGCCTGTCTTAACTCATCCCTGAACTCCACCTCACAATTACCCTTTTTCAATTTCCACCATTTGATCCTTGATGCTGCCCTCACACTCCTCCTCCTCTTCTTGATCACCAATGTCATCCTACAAACCACCATCTTATGCTGCCTAACTACACTTTCCCCTGCTAAAAAATTGAGGAATGAAAAATCATTGGTATTTCTAATTATGTCTAACCATTGAACAGCGCTGTGCAGTGAATTACCTAGGATGAGTACTGCTACTGCTTATGCATGTATATGCAAGTGTGTGTGTGTGTGTGTGTGTGTGTGTGTGTCACCGATTACTTGCTTTTTAAGAAAGGTAATTAAAATAATCATCAGGGATAGTTTCTCTCTCAGGTAGTGTTATAACTAATACCAGAACACCAGATTATATAATTCAATTTTTTTATAAGATTTCATTATAATTCCCAAAATAATAGAATAAATGCTCAGAATCATAAATATGTTTAAATTTCTCTAATTCACTTAAAAAGTTTTTAGAATAACATATTTTGCATCAACCCACATTTTTTGGACACCCCATTAAAAAATGTCAGATGTCTGGATTGATTGACTTTGTCATTAGTTGTATAGCTTGTGTTTGGTCTGACAGTGTTTCTCACAGAGAGGTGTACAAACAAGAAAGGTTACTAATGTGAGTGTGTGTACTGTCTAGGAGCAACAAATTTTTGAATTACTGAAATCATTCTCTCACAATCACGTGCTAGGCACATATGCACATAATGGCGCTTTTTGTGACTGGGGTGAAGAAGGGCACAAAAATTGCCTGAAAGAAAAAATAAGACTGACATTCTTTTTTTAATTTTTATTTGCATCCCAGACCATCTGTAAACCTGTACTAAACCTTTTTTTTATCATTCTGTTCAAGCTATTATTGGCTATTATGGTTAAAGAAAATGTGGAAAAAGCATATAGAAAGGCATATAAGTTATGGCTTCTTGAAAAAAGCTTAGAGTAAGGCAAAATGTAGAAAAGGAAGAAAAAAGAATGGTAATGGGAAGGAAAAAGGAAAAGGAGGACTCTGTGAGGAGGACTGTGTGTGTGTGTGTAGGGGGGTGTTGAAATGTACCTGTACATAGACTTGTTGCAATGTATCAGTAACTCTAACTGCCTCTTTGTTAGACAGCTCAACATAGTGATAGTGGTTTGCAGCATGAAATAAAGGGTTGCTTAGGATGGATGGCATAGGGGCCCCAACTTGACACTTGCTGGGGGCCCCCAAAATGCTAACACCGGCCCTGTCCCCTGCCACCACTTTACAGTCTCCAATCTCCTTCAGACTGGCCCTTCTACATAAGATATAATCCACCTGTGTGCATTTCCTCCACTCTTGTATGTCACCCTATGCTCCTCCCTCTTGTTAAAATACATATTCATCACAGCCATGTCCATCCTTTTCGCAAAATCCACTACCATCTGACCTTCTGCATTCCTTTCCTTAATAGCATACCTACCCATCACTTCCTCATCCCCTCTGTTCCCTTCACCAACATGCCCATTGAAATCTGCTCCAATCACCAGTCTCTCACCCTTGGGTACAGTCATCACCACTTCATCCAACTCACTCCAAAATTTTTCTTTCTCATCCATCGCACACCCAACTTGTGGAGCATATGCACTAACAACATTAATCACTACACCATCAATTTCCAGCTTCATAAACATCACAATATCAGACACTCTTTTCACCTCCAAAACACTCTTAACATACTGTTCCTTCAGGATAAGGCCTACGCTGTTTCTCTTCCCATCCACACCATGATAAAACTATTTGAACCCACCTCCAATACACCTAGCTTTGCTCCCCTTCCATCTGGTCTCTTGCACACACAATATACCAACCTTCCTTCAGTCCATCATATCAGCTAGCTCTCTCCCTATACCAGTCATGCTGCCAACATTCAAAGTTCCAACCCTCACTTTCACAGTCCTAGCTTTTATCTGCCTTCGGGCATGCCTTCCACCTCTTCTCCTCCTTTGGCCAACAGTAGCCCAATTTTCGCCAGCACCCTGTTGGCCAACAGTACTAGTGGCAGTTGTTGTAAGATGCTAAATGGATAGAAGAAGTAAAAGAAAGTATAAAAAGTTCAAAGATACAGGTTATGAAATGGGATAAAGTAACAGCCAGAGAGATTGAAACAAAGTTAAGAAACGTTTCTAATTGGAAAACACCAGGCCCAGATGCAGTACCTAACTTCTGGTTGAGAGTATTAACATCTTTGCATGAAGATTTATTCATGAGTAAGAACTATTTATATGTACACCCTGAACAGACATCAACCTGGCTAACAACAGGAAAAACAATGCTCCTGCTTGAGTGTTAACCTGTAAGCTACCATAAAAATTATAGACCAATAACTTGCCTTCCGACGATGTATAAACTATACACTGGAATTGATGTCAGCAGAGTTTATAGTCATTTAGAAGAAAACTAAATCATGGCAACAGAACAAGAGGTCAATAAAAGAAAGTCATATGGAACAAAGGATCATTTGTTGCTGAATAAAGCCATAATGGAGAACTGCAAAAAGAGGAAGAATCTAAGTATGGCATGGATTGACTACAAAAAAGCATTTGATAGTATCTCACATTCATGGATAAAAAAGTGCTTAAAAATGTGTAAGACATCCTACAATGATCAACTATATTACAGTGACCAAGAAACAGTGGCAGACCACTTTGCAATTAAGCCATGATAAAGGACAAATTATTATGTCACTATAAAAATCCAAACGGGGATATTCCAGGGTGAACTCTCTGCCACCTCTGCTATTCTGTCTTGCCCTTAACCCATAAAGCTGTCTACTTAATAGATTAGGCCATGGCTATAATTTGGCTCCTAGAAAATAACAAAGTGTAAAGACTTCTCATCTTCTCTTTGTTGATTATTTAAAACTGTATAGTGCATCAGATGAGGAACTGAAAGCAACACTGCAAGTTGTCAAAACTTTTTCAGATGATATAAGAATATCATTTTGTCTTGATAAGTATGCAAAAGAGCAACCTTCAAAGTAGGAAAACTGCAGCACCAAGAAAGCATCTGTTTGGGACAAGAATGTGATATAAAAGAACTTGGGCAAGAGAGAATGCATAAATATTTGGGAACTGATGAAGGATCAACAATAAAATATGAACAAATGCGAATAAAACTTAGTAAGGAATAATATTAAGTTGTCCATCTCACCTTCGTTCTTGCTGTTTGGGTTTGGAGCCGATCCACGGCTCCGACTCGGCCATCTTCTATAACTCGAGAGCTGTTTACTGGCTCGAGGCTACCCCTTATCCCAGCATGCCCAGTGTCAGCTACCCAGATCTCGTTTGCTGTTTCAGCTGTGAGGTTGTTTCCTTACTGGCTCAGGCTTAGTATAGTTTTTTCTATTAATATATTGTTGTTTATTCTTGAAAGTTTGTCAAGTATTTGTCAGTTTTTTGTCTAGATAATATTCCTTTATCCCTTATCGCTTTCTTGTGTATTTTAGCTTTGTTGGCCATCGCTCCATAACTCGCAGGCCTTCTGTTCCCTTGAACTCATTTAAATTAGAGAGCCTTTAGGATAGCCGTTTAAATTAGAGGCTTTCCTTTCTGTTCCTTAACTGTAAAAAAAAAAAAAAAAAAGTCTATTTGTTTCTTGTTTTTTGTAGTATAGCTTTTAATTATTGTTGTTGTGGTTGTTGTTACTATAATGTCTAAAGATATCAAGGTATCTGGCTTCAAAAAGTGTGACTCATGCTGTCAGAAAATGTCTCTGACAGATGGGCACACTAGTTGTGTATATTGTTTGGGTGCTGTTCACCTGCAGGACTCCTGTTTTATATGTCACGCTTTTAGTCCAAGGGTCCTGCAGGAGCGCAAAAACAAACTAATCCTTCGGGGATTATTGAAGCCTCAGGATTCTCCGGCTAAAAGTACTCAGCCAGCGAAATCCCCTAACTCTGTCAAGCCGTTGGCTCCACCATCGGAGCAGACTCATTTACTTGACCAACCAAGTATAAGACAACTTCTCCATTGGCTCCATCTGCTATTTCGGAGCCATCTCGGAGCCATAAGAGACTGAGGTTTCCATCCTTGGAGTCCATCCACTCGGCACCTCACTCACCTTTGTTACAGAGTGAACGTAGCCATCATTCTTCCCACTCCTCTCGATCCTCTAGATTATCGAATCATGATGTGGAGAGAGTAGTAAGTAGGTTGCTTAAGTCACAGGCACTGGCAAAAATTCTGTCCAGCCCACCTCAACAGGTATCGGCTCCAACTGCCTCTATTTCTGTTCCTCCTCCGACTACATTTAGCTCGGAGCCAGAGACCATGGATCCGCAGGTAGTAGAACTGTCGGTGCCGATCATCATCATCTCTCCTTCGGTTCCGACGTTGACTCCGATTACCTCGATTATACCTTCTTTCGAAGGATCTGGGAGCTGAGGCTCTCTCGTCGGCTCTGGGGGGGGGGTGGCATCGGACCCTTGTATGACCCCATTCTCCCCTCAGAGCTTCGGCGCAGGTCAACTCGGCTCCAACATTGGCCTCGGAGCCATCACCCTTGATGCGGAGAAAGACTCCTGTTTCTTCAGAGCCAGAGCTTTCTCTGCCTAGAGGTCGGGATGCCTTCGAGGTCATGCGGAGTGTGCTGTCCCCCGAAACAGCTCTACTGCCAGCTCCATTGGCACCTCCCCCTGTGGTGTCTGTTCCAACTTCTACTCCTCCTCCAGACCCCAAGCGTAGGAAACCTATGCCCCAGGACACACCATTGGGTGATCCCTTTTCTTCTGAAGACTCCACTGATCACTCAGAGGAGCCTCCCCGGAAGAAGAAGTGCAAGAGGAAGCACATAGACTCCCCTGAGTCTGTCACTTCAGATACAGACATGGATGAATTGGAAGGGTCCCCAAGGTCCCCCTCTGAAGATGTTTCCTTTTAGGACATCCTTGAAATGCTTAGACAGAGGGGGGACTGGACTTCTCTAGCCCCTACCGAGGACGAGTTTGTATACCTGGACGCATTCAGTTCCCGACCTTCCACCTCCAGGGTATCTCCTCCTTTCGATCCACTCATGTCTGTGGTGGCTCAAAAGGCTTGGTCAGCTCCAGATTCTGTGGAACCTACTTCGAGGAGACCAAACAAATTTATTACAGCCCCCCAGAATAAGCAATTCATCTCCAAAGGTGTGCCCGTTGATGCCATGATAGTAGCAGCAGCCACCAAGAAAGAGTTAGTAGAAACCTCTTCATCTGTTCATCCTCCGAACAAAGAGTCTGGGATGATGGACAGATATGGAAAGCGAATGTTTTCTTCAGTGACCTTTTCAATGAGGTCCCTGAACTATCTATGCCATTTTACACATCTTCAAAGGGATCTCCAGAAAGAGTTTGGATATACCCTTCAAGATCCTACAGCTGAGGGAGCACCAGTCCAAAGTAGCTTCTCAGCTTGCGACTCTTAATTCTATAGTCAACTCCTCCATGAGGCTGATTTCCTATGCAGCCGATGGAGCGAGCAGAGCCACAGGGACAGGTTTGGCTCTCAGGAGACATGCTTGGATGCGGTTGTGTCAGTTTGCGGAACCCTTTCGAGCGTCCTTCACCAATACTCCCTTTGATGGCTCCTTTCTCTTTGGGCCTCAGGTGAAAGACACGTT
This sequence comes from Protopterus annectens, assembly GCF_019279795.1. Lineage (NCBI taxonomy): Eukaryota > Metazoa > Chordata > Ceratodontiformes > Protopteridae > Protopterus > Protopterus annectens. The sequence continues at coordinate 896,869,209 of NC_056727.1, read as the reverse complement.
GACCAGGTGTGAGCAGGAAGGCAAGACTCTCTCTGCCATGGGAGTCCATTTTTCCACTCCTTCCAGACCTTATCCCAAGGGTCAGAAGCGAGGAAAGATGTGGTTCCGAAAATTCCAGGGACCCTTGCCTGACACACGTGGTTATTTTTTCCCCTGGGACAGAGGGGGAAACAACAATAACAGACGCCGCCCTCGTGGCAGAGGGGGACCGCAAAACCAGGGTGACAGATAAACCTTCTCTGCCAAACCCTTCCAGCATCCCTGAAGGGTTGCCTGACTGCTCACCTCTGGAGGCAGTCAGGGGAAGACTTTCGCTGTACCCAAAAGCCTGGCAAAATATAACAAGAGACAGATGGGTACTATCTATCATATCCGGAGGTTACAAAATTCCCTTCCATCAATCCCACATAGAATCAAAAAAGCCCATCCCAGATGTCCCACCCAAATCTAAGGGATCAAGCAGTCACAGAAGTTTCAAGACTGCTAGAAAAAAAGAGCCAATCAAGAAGTCCCCGTAGACCAACTAGGATCCGGAACTTACTCAAGATTCTTTTTAGTACCAAAAAAGACAGGGGACTGGAGACCAATACTGGATCTCAGCAGATTGAACAAATCTGTACAAAAAGAAAAGTTCCAGATGGTGACACTGCAGTCCATTTTCCCTTTTCGGGGTCAGGACAATTAGATGTGCTTGATAGATCTTCAGGACGCGTACTGCCATATCAAGATGTTCCAGGAGATGTCTTCGCTTCTGAGTAGGAGCCAGTCATTACCAGTTCAGAGCTCTGCCCTTTGGTCTTACCTCAGCACCCAGGGTGTTCACCAAGTGTATGGCAGCAGTCACAGCTCACCTGAGGCATCAAGGATTCCAGGTGTTTCCCTATCTAGACGATTGGCTCCTGACTGCTACCACCAGGCGTCAACTCTTAGAGGCACAAGTTTATACATTCACATCATGCACTCAACTAGGCTTTACAGTAAATTTCAAAAAATCTGCCTTGTTGCCCTGTCAGTCTATCACATACACAGGAGCAGAATTAAATACAAAAGAAATGTTTGCAAGATTACCACAGGAAAGAGTTTCCACTATTCATCAACAAGTGTTAATTCTAATACAGAGCAAAAGGGTTAAAGTCAGACATGTCCTCCAAGCTCTAGGCTCCATGGCAGCTGCCATTCTTCTTGTCCCATTAGTGAGTTTCCACATGAGACTCCTTCAGTGGCTTCTTTTCACGCAGTGGTCTTTCCAGGAACTACCCATGTCTGATCACAGAAGCATGCAAAAAGCATCTTTCTTGGTGGATGGTCTCCCCACTAGTATTTCAGGGCAGACCTTTCATACAACCCGGACACCTCCCTGATAGGGTGGCGGGGGGCATTATCTAGGCAGGACAGTCTAAGGCACTTGGCAAGCTCACGAGTACCATCTGCGTATCAATGTCCTAGAAATTAGAGCGGTTCTGCTAGTGTTGCAAGCCCTTCAAGACTTTCTTCCTTCTAGGACCATTGCAATTCAAATGGACAACATGTCAGTGGTGTGGTACATCAACAAACAGGGCGGGACCAGGTCTTACCCCTTGTGTCGAGAAGCACTCAGACTTTGGCAATGGGCGATTTCCTCCCAACGTTTTCTGATAGCAATGCACATCCCTGGAAAATCCAACGTCATAGCGGACAGGCTCAGCAGAGCTATCCTCATGCCTCACGAGTGGTCTCTGAATCAGGAAGTTGCTGTTCTTATCTTCCGCAAATGGGGACAGCCTTGCTGTGACCTATTTGCCACTCCTCTCAACAACAAATGCAATAACTACTTCTCCCTACTTCCTCTTCCAGGTCATATACCCAGAGATGCTCTAGTCCATGACTGGCCTCAGGGACTCCTTTATGCTTTTTCCCCTTTTCCCCTAATTCCAAGACTCATACAGAAAGCAAAATCATTGGGTTGCAAAGTGATCCTCATTGCCCCATATTGGCCTCAACAGATATGGTTCCCGTTCCTACACCTCCACGTTCTGGATCAACTGTGGATTCTGGACCCAGTTCCAGATCTTCTGATTCACCAATCAGGCAGGTTGCACTAATCCCTTCAAACTCTCCAGCTCACAGCTTGGTTACTCCACTTCCAACCTTAGCCAGGCCTTCCAATATCTCTCCAGCAGTCCATGATATTATTGTTTCCTCACATAAGTCTACTACGAGGAAAACGTATGCTAGTAAATGGAAACGGTTTTCTTACTGGGCAGAATCTACAAATTTGGATCCTTTCTCAGCCCCAGTCCATGAAATTCTTGAATTTCTGGCAAAGCTTTTTCAGTCTGGTGCGGCTTCCGCTACCATTAGATTACAACTAGCTGCCATTTCTAATTTTCATATGGTATGTTTAATTCTAGCATAATGCCTCATAAGCTCTGCAAGGCCTTTATGAAAGGAATATCTCTTCTTAGACCCCCAGTTAAAGATCCTCCTCCTCCTTGGGATCTCAATTTAGTTTTAGCTTCCTTAATTTTGCCTCTCTTTGAACTGGCAGCATCATGTTCTTTAAAATTTCTTTCTTGGAAGACACTTTTTCTGGTTGCTATCACTTCAGCTAGATATGTCTCAGAACTTCAAGCACTATGTGTTTATCCTCCTTACCTGGTGTTTCACAAGGACAGAGTTTCTCTGAGGACCAATCCATCCTTTATTCCTAAAGTCTGCTCAGAGAACAATTTAAATCAATCCATAGATCTCCCAGTTTTCTTTCCTAATCACAGCAACAAGGCAGAATACAAGCTCCACCAATTGGATGTACACAGACAATTGCATTTTTACCTCCATAGAACTAAGGAACTAAGAAAGTCAGACCAGTTATTTCTTTCTTATGCTTTCAACAAACAAGGCCTTCCAGTTTCTAAAGTGACCTTATCCAGATGGTTATCTGATACTATTGCCTTTATTTATCAGTTATGAAATAAAGAGCTACCAGCTAAACCAAAAGGTCATTCCACTAGAGCATTAGCCGCCTTTGTAGCTTTTCAGTCTAGGTTGCCCATAGACTCAATCTGTGCAGCTGCCACTTAGGCAAACCCTCACACTTTTATCTCAACAAGGTAGATATGGTCTCCCGGAGCAGAGCTTCCTTTGGTTCTACTGCTCTGAAGAGTCTGTTCCAATGAGCCACCCAGGATTTTAGGTGCTAGGGACGCTGTCCCAAACAACAAGAATGAAGATGAGATGGACAACTTAACATAAAGAAGTTATGTACCTACCATAACGTTCCATGTTAGTTGTCTTCATCTCGCCTTCCTTCTTGCATCCCTCCCTCCTTCCCCCTTTCTAGAGAATTGTGAGGAGTTCCCTTTTATTTTCACTGGTTGAGCATCTTTTATTACTTCACATGCCAGGTGATTTATAACTCTTTCCTTGTTTAGGTGTATTGGAATACCAGTTTTTAGGAACTGGTTACTTACTCTACTTATGTCTAGTGTGCGCTATCACAAACGAGATCTGGGTAGCTGACACTGGGCATGCTGGGATAAGGGGTAGCCTCGAGCCAGTAAACAGCTCTCAAGCTATAGAAGACAGCCGAGTCGGAGACGCGGATCAGCTCTGAACCCAAACAGCAAAAAGGAAGGTGAGATGAAGACAACTAACATGGAATGTTATGGTAGGTACATAACTTCTTTTTTTAGAAGACAAATTAATCCTGAAAACAGCACTGACATCTAGGAACAAAATTTAAGCTATAAATCAATTTGCTCTTCCTGTCCTAACTTACAGTTTTGGAGTGACTGACTGGCCCCAAAATGTGTTGGATAGATTAGATAGGAAAACAAGAAGGATGCTTCATGCTCACCAAATGATTTATAAAAATCAATGCATACCAAGATTATATATATTCCTTGTTCTGAAAGAGGTATGGGCCTCCTTGAAATTGATTACATGTATTATAGATCTGCATTCGTAGGACTGCACACATATTTGCTGACCTGAAACAGGAGGAGAATAAATCTAAGATGACTCCCCTACTTAGTCTAGCAGAAGCGTATCAACATCAGGCAGGAATGGAAATCAAACCAGAAGTAGATAAAAATCAGGTGACAACTGAATGTGCTAAAAGAAAGAATATAAGGTGAAGGATCAGATGAGAAGGCAAGAAATGTGGAAAAGGCATAAATATAGTTGCAAGTATAGAAAACTTCTGGAAGAACCTCATGTTGATAAGGATTAAATGCAGGAATGGTTAATGAGAGGCACATTCAGACCAAAAGATGAAAGGTTAACCCACTAAGTACTAGGATAGGCTTTGGATCTCCTGTCTGTTAGCTAGGTTTTAGGCAGACTTTGCCACAGGGGTATATTTCACTGGAGCTAGACTGACTTCCAGCATAGTAATCATTTTGCTGTATCTAATTATTCATTCATTCTCTTACACCCACTTTATGCTGTTCATGATCATGTTCTGTTGTAGGCAGAGATTTCCTGACAAGTTATGGGAGTAAGCCATAAAAGTAGCTTAGATTCATAGGCATTCCAAGGCCAACAAACCTTATGACCATTCACACTTTTACAGTGCTCTCCTTCAGGCAACATCTTTTTTTTTTCTCCAGGATGGCCATGCCAGTAAAACCCAGAGTAAATTTGTGGATACCCATCTAATCACTAGTTTATGTTTAAAGTAAAATAGTGAATCACGTTGCTTAACGTGTAGGGGGAGTTTATTCCAAAGGTTGAGAGGTGCTGGCTTGTAAGCCTGCCTCTCCACTGTGTAGTAGTTATCTGTTGGTGAAGATTTATGTCCCTAGTTCTAGTACTAGTGGAGATATAAGTGGAGTTCTGGAGAAACAGGAAGTCCAGGACAACTGGGTCCCTAATGGTGCCGCAGACAAGACAGATATTCCCTCAAAAGTCTTTAAGACACTGAATACTAATAGAACTTTCAGCATATCTTCATAGGTTAGGTCAGGGACTTTAGACCTGTCATCTGTTTGGTTGGTAAGCTTTAGGGTCTTGTTAACTGTTTGATATGATTATTGAGATACACCCCAAACAGGGTATTGTACTCAATAATTGTCCTGATCAATGCTGAGTATAATGGAGTGATTACCTATTTAGACCTTGCTGATATTCCTCTGGCAATTAGGTGGGCTAAATAAAAGGATTTTCTGACAGCTGTTGTCACATGATGGCCAAAAGAGAGGGTGCTATCAACCCATGTATTTAAATCCCTAACAAAAGTTTAATTTTGTAGTGGTGTCTTGGCTATACAGTATGATAAGGGGAGGGGCTGTCTACCAAAACTGACACTACATTTTTTAGCATTTAGTTTGAGCTCGTTTTTAGTACACCAAGAGTTTACTAGGGAGAGTTCATTCAGGAGAGTTTAGGTGTCATAGGTTAGCTTAACAACAACCTCCAGTTTGCAGTTATCTGCAAACTTTGTTAGCTAGAGATCTTGTCTGCCCCTCTACTTAAAGATCAGAGAAGTAAATACCAAAAGGAGATGTTCCAGCACTAAGTCCTGAGGGACACCACTGGTCACTTTCATACTTACTGATGAGGCATCTGCAACTCTCACAGTGTGAGCCCTGTTTTTGAGCCAGTTTGGTATCCATCTTACTAAATATGGGTTGATTTTTAAAGCAATTAGCTTTTGTATGATGCCAGCATAGGCAGTTGTGTTAAAGGCCTTCACCAGGGCAGGATACACCACATTACATGTACTGCATGGCACCATCTACAGCTCTGTAACCTTTTGAAGACATTTACTAGGTTAAATAGATAGGATCTACCCTTCAAAAAGCTAAACTTTTGGGAATCAATTCAAACAAGAGGCTTGATATCACAGTTTATGAGGTCAGTTATAATACACTCCATGGGTTTGTAACTGAGTCTTGTAAGGCTGATAGGACTTCAACTACCTTGGTCAGTTGTAAGGCCACCCTTATTGAGGGACATCACAACTGCAGTGTGCCAGTCATCATGGAAAAAGCCAATAACTAAACTTAAGTTAAACAGCTTGAGAAGTATGTTGGCAAGGGCATGTTTAACACTGTTATGCAACCAGGTATATAATATGTAGTAATAAAAAAGGCACAGTTAAAACAACTATTGTATACCAGAAATTTGGCAAAAACAAGCATACCGCATGTTTTTTTTTTTTGTTATCCAAGTGTTGCAGTATTATAAACTGCTTTATGGAGAGTAAAACCTTGTTGATAATCTGTGTGATGTACGTGACTGGTGCAGTCCCTGGTAGTGCTGAACATTTTCAATATGACCTTTGGTGAAATAAAACCCTAGGGAAAAGACTCCATTGGGCCCATACTGTCCATTGCCCCCCCCCCCATGCATAGCCTCATTGTGTACCCTACTCTCTCCCCATGTTGGTCTTGTAACACCATTCAAATTACTTTTTTCTTGTTTTCCCATACTTTGTTATATTCTTCAGATTTTTCTTTCATTGTTTCAGTTTATCATAAATAGCCAATATTATACCAGAGGAAATAATCAATTAAAGCCAGAGGTGTCAGCCCCCTTTCAGAAAAGAGCTTTTTTTCAAAACTTTTGAGCCAAAGATGGACTGATCAAAAATTGTAGATAAACAAAGAAATTCCTTTTCACTCTACATTTTCTTCCTGCATCCGTTTGCCACTCTCTAAATGGCCAAGAATGCAGTGCAATAACTGTGGAGGAAATAACAGAATTAAGCTGGTAGTCTGCAGGCTGCTTGAGCCTCAGAAACCATGGAATTCTAGATACTCTGAGGCACATTTTAGAGCTTTTTCCTCAGCCTTTTACTGATATTATGGCCTGAGCAAGTCATGACTAACTAAGGAAATTCAGTCTTATTTTTTATTTGAAAGCAGAAATAAGTTACTCCCAAGGCTTAATTGGTAAAGTTGACAAAAAATACCTCTCAATAAACTGAGAAGATAAGTGCTTGCAAAGTTATACGTATCATATCTTAAAATGTCTGTCTCTCTGCTAAAAGGAAAAAAAAGGTAGTCACCTTTTCTCTACTCCTCTGTTACTAGATTGGAATGAAAGTGAATTAATAAATGGCCTCTATCATATATTTCAAGTTACTGATGAAAACATCATGTAGCTTACCTCTTCATCCTACCCATAAAAGACAGCTTCCATCATCTGTGCACCCATGACAGAATGTAGTAACATATTTTAACTTGTTGATCACAGATGTATTTTCACAATATGCATCCTTAACCCTGCCTGACAAAGTTAACAACCTGTATAAACTTCTGATATCTGATTGTGATAACAGAGAAGAAAAATGATCACAGTTCTGTATTCCAGTCAGTTGTTCCTAGACAGTACACTGCCCCTACACAACCTATAGTGATGCAGTGTGCATACATCTGAGGTATGATTGTGTGGAAATTTAATGAAATAATGACCATATTGTCACAGCCCTCACAGAAGTCACAGTGATCTTCTGTGCATAATACCTCTGAGGTTTAATTGTAAGGAAAATTAGAAAAATAATGACCACACTTTTTCCAGTCCCAAAAAATTACAGTGACTTCTGTGCATGCCTCTGAGGTTTGACTGCAAGGAGAAGTTCTGCGGTAGCATTGTCGCCTCACAGTTAGACGTTGCCTGTTCGATTCTCAGAGCGTGTGTGGTGACATGCGTGAATGGGCGTTCCTTCGTTGAAGGTTGTGCGTTAGGCCCGGCAAGCCAGTACGTAAAAATCTACTGCCAATCATTAGCGGACCGGAGTTCCGCTGTGGTGACCTCTAACCGGGAAAAGCTGAAAGACACAAACAATAATCTCACTGTTCCCAGCCCCATCCACACACACACACACACACACACACACACACACACACACACACACACACACACACACACACACACATACAGACACACACACACTCACACACCCACACACACACACACACGCTATAGCAACCTTCTGTGTACAGTTCTGGGCAGGGCCAATCATAGAACAGGTGGTTCCAGGTCAGAAACCCTCACTGAGTCTGTGTCAAACTCCACTTCTACAACCTCAATTGTGGATGCTAACATGATCTAGATGTTCTGTGATGCATTTTATGTTTTATTTTTGAATGATAATGACTTTTCTGACATCAGAAAGGTTCTTAACAAGCTTTTATTAAGCACCTGTTACTAAGCTCTAGTGACACTAGAGCACTAACAGCAATCAGTGGTCATTATAAAAGAGCTGTGGAAAGCTGTTAAAGACTTCATTTGCATTTTTTTCTAAAGTCAGACTGAAGTGTTTAACAGGTTTGAATGAAGTGTTTAACAGCTTCCCACTGCCCTTCTTTGGTAGTTTCTCTCTGCGTAACAGGGGTAGGTGTGTTACAGCACTACTGCACTTGTTTCTCTAACCTTTGAATATATGGCTGCTGGATCACATACCTTGCAGGTTTAATACTAACTTCATCTGTACGTATCTATGAAATTTCTGTTCAGTCTTTCCAAATATAATTCATATTTATACTGTATACATCTGGTGTCATGGATATGATTCTGTTATGGCAGTAGAAGGCTAAAAAAAGCTCTTTTAGATTACAAAGTGTCCCTTCTGCCTTCTGTCCTCCCAGCCTTCAGCAATTTCTGGCACCTGGTAACTCCACAGTAAGGAAAAGGAATCAGGAAAGAATCATTCATTCAGTCTGTACAATCAGAAATGCCCTGGTTCATCTCCCACCACCTGAGGAAACAATATAGGTCATTCAAACAAGACGAGTTTTGCTGGACACCATCATTTTATATCAGAATTTTGCTACATATTAATTTCTCTTAAAGCAATTTTGTTCTCAAAAATTCGCAAAAGCAAATCAACAAATGCTAAAATAATATCTAGGGCCAGATTATAAAATTCCTTTGGCATATTGAAGAAACAGACCAAACTGAGCAGATATTCCACTCAGTCCAAAAGGTAGGGCTTTGTGAGTCCCCATACAATGTATGTTAATGTGACTAGTGAAGCCCTATGCCTGCAGTTGAATGGAAATCGGGCTCACATTGCTACAATAACTCAAGGTACAAAGCTGAATCAGTGGCGAGTTAATTGAAATGAATGGATTGCCTGACAAAGCTGTTGCTTCACCTGTAAGTGGAATTACGTACTACAGGCAGTACTTGGTGGGAAGCCAGACATATACAGTTGGAGCTGTATTGAAGGTTTTTTTCTGTAGGAAGGTCATGCCTAGGACCATGTGAGGGTGAGGCCGTGCTTAGTGTGTGCTGTCCCCAAAAGCCTTTTAAGGATGGCTTGGTTTAGTGGCTAGCATGCTTACCCCTCGGTTAATGCAGGCATTATAGCCCTGCTATCTGTCTTGCCTACATTCACCCATCTGCTCTTCAGGTAGAGCTACTGCAATGGATGCCCTAGTGGATGTGCAGCTCTACCTGTATGTTGGAGCAGGCAGTGGGGTCATACTCCCCTGGTTGTAATCCAAGGGTCAACATACAGCTGGGGAGGCTGCGCTCAGTGCTTTGGCTTGACAGTACTGCAGAGCTGTTCAGCTGTTGTAGCTCTCAGAATAGGTTTTGAGATTTATTAGCATAGAATGCTGCAGCATCTCTATACCTTGTCTGGTTTTAGTGCACCTCCAGTCAGTTCAATATTTTGGCATTGTGAGGTATTGAATTGGAAGAATTCTGCCCTCTGGGATTATGTCATCCCAGTGGATAGGTAAAGTTCAGTTGTCAGAACAACAAGAATAAGACCTCAGAGGATTTCTCTCTCACTATACCAGATTTATACAATCTAGCCCCTCGTTTAACTCAAAGCTTTCACAAAGTATTTTTATCTGCCTACATGTACACATTTCCAGAATGTTTTTAATCTATCTAATATTCATCTGGCAAAACTCCTCTCAAATGCATGCACACATCTCAGAAAAGAAAAAAATACTGTTATTTCAATATCCCAAGACTGTAAACAGATTTTAGGAAAAAAAGAGTCATACTTCTCAGTATCCAAGTACAATAAATCTGGGCAAAGCTAATAATAATTGGGGGACAAAAGCTCCAAATCAGGGAACATTTTTCAATATTGCTCTTACAAACCTAGAAAGTTGATAAAATATATGGTATTATGTTATCATTGTTTTTTGAAAGATATGAAGGGTGGCACAGTAGTGCAGTGGATAACATTGTTGCCTCACAGTAACAGGTCCTCCAGTTTGATTCTCAGCTGGGGTGCCCTCTGTGTAGAGTCTGCATATATTCCCTGTTTGTGTGGGTTTCCTCTGGGTGTTCCAGTTTCCTCCCAAATTCTAAAGATATGCAGTAGATGGGACTGGAAACTCTAAATAAGCCATAGGTGTGAGTGTACATGCAAGTGTGCATTATGAAAGAACAGCCATTGCAGGACTAGCCACATGGAGGTGTGATCCGTGGCTCTAGAGGATTGTCACTGTTGAAGTGGCACCCATACCCCAGGGGGCAAAAGGGGTTATGGATGGAGATCTGTGTGTTTGTGTGTTTATATATATATATATATATATATATATATATATATATATATATATATATTATACAGATATATATTCCTGTCTCTCTGTCTCACTCTATGTATATAATATGTAGGTTTCAGTATGTGTATGTGTGTATGGCTGTGCATACATACATTAAATTATAAGGCAAGGGAAGCCAACATACATTGCTTTAGTGCATTGGATAAACATCTATCTTGTCAATGTTGCAGTTCATTAACATATCTCTCATAAGCGACGTTTGTTACATCATCCCTTTACTTAGTGCAAAAACTTTGAAATGTAGTAGTGCAAGGATTTTTGTAGTATCCACTTATATGTGCATGCAACCATTACATAATTAAAGCCAAAGTACACTGCATTAGCCCATCAGATAGTAATCTACTTTTCAATATTACTATCAATAAGTATGTTAATAACATTTGTTACATTGTCCCTTTAATTAGTCTGAAAGCTTTGGAGCAATGTAATATAAGACTTTTGGAATGCCACCCAAGAACTCTTAAACACACCCTTTCAATTGAATCTCAGCGAAAACAGGAGCAAAACCTATTCTGTATTTATACTAGATGCCTAGATTATCTGACTATTTCCCATCTTTTTGTCTAGATTTCTTTCTTTATTGTCAATTTTATTGACCCCAGATTAGAAAAAAGTTGTTGTTGTTGTGTCTTTCGGCTTATCCCAGTTAGGGGTCGCCACAGCGGAACTCCGGTCCGCTAATGTTTGGTAGTGGATTTTTACTTGCTGAGTTACCAGCCCTGACGTACAACCTTCAACAAAGGCATGCCCATTCACGCATGCCTCCACACAGAAGACGCTCTAGCTGAGAATCGAACGGAACAACGTCTTGCTGTGAGGCGACAATGCTACCGCAGCACCACTACCGAAAAAATACTAACTAATAATAAAAATATTTTTCTCAGTGCAATCTCAATAAAATAGTCACAGTGTCATGCTCTCTATGTACAATCCTAACATCAGTTTTTTATAAATGCAGCAGTCTCCATTCAGTTTGAATAGCTGCACACATAAAGCATGTCTTATTCTTAGACTCAAACATATAAACTGATTACGTTTATTGTTTCTGATCTTCATTAACAAAACCACCAGAGGAAACTATGAACAAAGAGAAATAATCTGTATTAGTGGGAGAAGAGTTTTAATGTAATAGTATACAACAAAAAACTGAATTTATGCGTACCTCTCAGTGAATGACTCCTGCACCAGACCTCTTTGGTTCCTAGTCAATGCTGCAAATCATTTGAAGCAAAATAAATTACTCCACTCTTTGGATGTAGAATAAACTCACACTTTCTTATCTTCTGGCATACAGTTCAGAGAAATGTCTAAAGTGGCATCAATTAGAAAAACAGAAAAGAGAACATGGGAGAAAAAAACATTTTTATTATCAAAATTTCAGCATATTTTATATGAGAAAATACAAAAACAGTGAAACTGGTCATGAGTGCAGCTAGTGGGATTTGGCTTTGGCTTTAGTGCCTCAGTAAAGATTTTTAAAAAAGGACAACCCTCTTCTTCTACCACCTAGGAATACAATATGTGAGAGATGGAATTACATTAAGAACCTAGAATCTTTGCTTTCTCAATCACAAGCCAGTACATCTGGCACTGAGAAGGTTGTCTGCACAAACACCACAAACACCACACCTCTAACACCACCCACACCTGTACAATACATTCCTACATATGTGGAGGTTCTCAACAAAAGCGTACCTAAACAAAAGAGACCCTTGATGCAAAAGCACACACGCATATCACAACCCACCGCACCAAGCACCACACATAGTACACATGCCCGTGTCTCACAGCCTCTAAGGCCCAGCCACAAACCCAACATACTAGTTATAGGAGAGAGTATACTCTATTGTGAGACACACAAGTGTGCCCCTCACAATGCTAGACAAGGGGAAAGTCATGATAAGTTGCTTGTCAGGTGCTAGGATCCGCCGTAACACTCATGCACTCAAGTCTCTCAACAACAGGTACTGTTATGACTCTGTCATAGTCCATGTTGGTGTGAATGACTTGAGACGTAACTCTCTGGACTATATGAAGAGAGACATGATTGAGCTCACTGAATATGTATCCCAGGCAGGTATGTCCCTAGCCTTAAGCAGCATCCTACTGTCACCCATAATGATGCCCCCATAATGATGCCTCAATACAAACAGAAAATGACTGGGTTTAACAATTGGCTTCATTTCTGGTGTCATTCCAAGGGGATCCAATACCTGACATCCTGAGAGGACATGATTGAAAGACCACAATGTTTTGCCAGAGACGGCCTTCATCTGTCTCCCATGGACTTCAGGCTTCTGGCAAAGGCTCTTGCCTCCCCCATAGTGCCTTTTTTAGGCAAAGTCATGAGGACAAAATTACCAACGTGAAAAATTCTTCTAAACAAAATTTAAAGGTTATGCTACTAAACACTAGGAGTGTTAACATGAAACTGCACTCATTGCAAACATTCCTCATCCTGGAAGATGCTGATATTTGTGCAGTCAATGAAACCTGGTTCAAAGCTGCGGAGAGCTCCCCGGCCTTACCAGGTTACTTGTCTTACCATACTTTCAGACCCCAAACAGAGGGCTGCAAAGCCAAAGGCAGTGGAGTTTAAATATTTATCAAAGACATGCATATCTCCAGGCTGGTAAAACAGTATGACATACAGGAGACACTCCAGGTGCAGTTAATTGTTGACAAAATACCTACTCAAATCATATCTATCCACCTATCTGGACTTACTTGAATCCATCAAGATTCAACCCTCTACCCTGATCCTGGGCGACTTTAACTACTCAACCATAGAGTGGAAGACCTATTCTAGCTCAAACACAAATGCCCAGAGATTCCTCGACTTCATCAGTGCCAATGCATTGGATCAGCTGGTCGACACCCCTCACAAAAGATGAAAATATCCTGGACCTGGTACTAACCAACATGAGTAGCCACTGTAGCACCCCTACAGTATCAGCCTCCTTGGTAAGATCTGACCATAAAGCAATAACTTTCGAAGTCATCATCTCCCCTGACCCCCCCCCTTGCCAATGTCAAACAAAAAAAACTTTGCCAAAGCTGACTACAACCTCCTGAGAGCAGGTATAAGCAGCTTCACAACCACCATCCCTTCAGCTGGAAAAAGTACTAATATCCAAGCCTACACCAAAAAACTATATGAGCACATATATAGCTGCATGGACTCAGCAATACCTGACAGGACCAAATCATCTTCCTCAAGGAAGAGTAAACCTGTCTGCTGGACAGCAGCAATTTGTTTGTTTGTGTCTTTCGGCTTTTCCCGGTTACGGGTCGCCACAGCGGAAATCCGGTCCGCTAATGATTGGCAGTAGAGTTTTATGTGCTGGCTTGCCGGGCCTAACGCACAACCTTCAATGAAGGAACGCTCGTTCACGCATGTCACCACACAGAAGACACTCTAACTGAGAATTGAATGGGCAATGTCTAACTTTGAGGTGACAATAAACAGACTTTATAATAAAAGGAAAAAGGTTGCTCTCCAGGACCAAGAAGGAGCAGGTGCCAAGCTGGAAGAAAACTCTCCTTTGTCTGAACAAGCAAATAAGGTCACTGGTAAAATCCTTTAAGGTTAACTTCGAGTCCAAATTGGCCACATCCACTAAGGACAATCACAAGGCCTTCTTCGCATACATCCACAATTTCAAAGGTAACTCCCAAATCTGCTGTGAATTGGTGGTCAAGAATACCACATACACAAATGCCATAGATATGCCCAACCTGTTGGCAGACAGGTTCAGTGAAGACTTCACTCCCCTGTCCCCCCATAAGTAAACCAGAACATCCCTGCACCTGACCTCCTCCCCTCATCACCAGGGAGCAGGTTATTCATGCCCTCTCAAAGGCAAAAAATACAGTCTTCATAGGACCTGACAATATTCCTGCCTTGTCTTACATGAACTCAGGCAAGAGCTCTCAGCGCCACTAGGCACCTTATTCAACCAAAGCCTGTGTACCAGCTTTGTCCCATTGTCATCCATCTACACAAAGGTGGAACGTCCACTGATCCAGGCAATTATAGGCCCATCAGTCTAACTAGGCTGATCTGCAAGGCCATGCAACACATTATCATGGATGCTAGCAACCTCCAAACTCTTGATCCCACACAGTTTGGTTTTGTCAAAGAGAGATCATGCCTGTTAAACTTGGCTGCCTTCCTCGAAACAGTCACCAAAACCATGGATGAGGGGAAGACAGTGCAAACCACCTACCTTGACCTAGCCAAAGGCTTTGACACTATTCCCCACTCAGGCATACTAGATAAACTCTCCCAGGTAGGCATTAACCCGTATGTTACCAGATGAGTAGAGAACTGGCTCACTGATAGAACCCACTCATCAAAATAGGGGAAGCCACCTTTAGTAGTAGACCCATAATGAGCGGCGTATTCCAAGGATTGGTCTTAGGGCCTCTACTGTCTGGGATATACTTTTCTGAGGAGCAAGCCAAAACCAGTGGTCTGTGGCTGACCAAGTTTGCAGACTATTGCAAGCTGGGCACTATCATAAATTCCCCTAGCGATGTGAACATCCTCCAAGAGGGCCTTACCCAGACTAATGACTGGTGCCAGAAGCATGGCCTCAAACTGAATGCCAAAAACTACATCATTATCCCCTTTGGGGAAAATGGTGTCCCCACTAATTATCACATTAATTGAACGTGGGTGAAATTCTTGGCTAGGCTTATAAGGGCCTCAGGGCCAATAGCCTAGTATGGTCCTATTAACCTATAAATGGGTATTCAGAAACTATGTAACTAGAACAAGTGTATGCCCTTAACAGTCATTTGCATATTCTCCATGCCCTCCTTCAAAGGAGTTTTAAGGCATTAACACAGTGAAGATTCTGGTTTCCCAGGATCTTATTGATGTTTTTGCCTATGTGACTTTTATGTGTGGCCATCATACTTGTTGCTTTGTTACAAATTTGAATAAATATTTTACTAGTAAAAAATATCCTTATAAACCCATTGATGAAAAGAAATGTATGTAGCAATTACCTTAACTCAAGGTTCTCAAGCATAGTAGATCATGGTGGCAACCCAACAGCATACCCCCTGATCATAGGACTTTTAAGACTTGTTGACAACAGAAAAGATATGTGGGTATAGAGGGGTTATCTCTCCCTTTAAGGGCAATTCTTTTACATCACTGATAAGACTGACTTCCTGATGAAAAGAAGTGGCTTCAACATACAGCTGAAACAGTTTTAGTACAGAGATCTCCCTCTGACTAACAACCTGCAGTAGGGCTAAAATGAATTGCATTGAATTGCCCTGATTGTCCACCAAATGCTACACTACATTCCTTTCCCATCACATTTAATGCCTGGATGTACTGCAAACATTGTTTGAAACAGCAGTCTGGTAGCATTTAATACTCATAGTGACATTACTACATTTCCATATTTCTAAACTAATAATGAGGAGATACAGAGGCACTTGAATAGATTAAGGAAATTACATTTCTGTTTACAAAAGTAGGAGCAAAGCTAAGGCATTACACTGCAAACAGTAATATGGCCCTGTTGGTAGGAGAATAATGCAGACCTACTCAGTGATGCTAGAGTCCCAAAGGTATACCTAAATGTATTTGACTGAGAAAATAAAGTTGATACTGAGTATGGATGGTGATAAACATGGCTAGTTTATATTTTAAGAAGACATCTATCACAATACTAGAATAAAATAATGATTTAAAACTTAACCAGCACTATACTACGTCATAATAAATAGCATATCCAGAAAGCAGACTATGCAAATAGCTAGGCAATAGCCTACAAGAAATAAAGCAGAATTCTTACTGAGGTGTCAGAGAAGTCAGTACTGGACCCAATACTTTTTATTGTCTATTTCAGTAATGTTACTGAATGACTAGAAGAAATTTGTTATCTATTTGCAGATCATAGGATCATATGAGATTACTAGGCCATTGACTCACAGGTCATTTTATGCCTAGCCATTTCATCTCAATGTAATACCATAGAAATGTTCATAGGTTGGTACTAGGCTATCGGCCCTAGGGCCTATACAAGCCTAGCCATAACAATTCCCTGGCTATTTCTTTCCACAGTATTTACTTCCCTTGACCCCTGTCTAGCAGGGTGACTGACATGATCCCCGGGGTGAATTTCCTATCTCCCATCCAATCGTCAAGGTTCCTTTTGTAGAGGGCCAAAGAGGCGCTCTGCTTGACATGTATGGGCAGTCTATTCCAGAGTCTGGGGAGTCTCTGCATCAGGAACCTATCCCTCCTGCATGTTTTGTTCATTGTGATGACAAGGTTTAGATCCCTGGAGCGTGTATCTCTGAGGGACTGGGATTTCTTTAAGTGTAGCATGTCCAACAGCTCTGGGTTTGACATGGCCTTGTATGTTAAGCAGAGATTGCCTCTGAGTAGACGATATGCGACAGAGTATAGGTGGAGTTTTTTAGATGGTCAGCATAGGGCATCTGCTTTAGGCCTGTGATTCATTTAGTGAGGTATTTCTGTGGCCTTTACAGTTGTTGCAGATATCTTGAGAGGTACATACCAAATGGGGTATTGTATTCTATAATGGGTCTATTGAGGGATAAGTACAGTGGGATAATGACCTCCTTTTTTCTGGATGAAAAGCCCTTAGTGATGAGGTGTGCCACATAGAAGGATTTCCTGACTGTTGTGGTGATGTGGTTATCGAAGGTGAGACCACTGTCCACTTGTGTCCATAAGTCTCTTATCACACTTTCAGTGTTTAGTGTACTGCCACCTATGCGGTAATTCATGGGTATATGTTTTTTTCCCAAAGGGGATAACTATACATTTCTTGGCATTGAGCTGGAGCCCATGGCTCTGGCACCAAGCATCTGTTTCTATAAGGCCGTTTGGAGACTATCCAGATCATTTGGGGATTCAGTAATGGCTCCCAGTTTGCAGTCATCTGCAAACTTTGTTAGCCAGAGTCCCTTAGTGTTGGCCTGTACTTCAGAGAAGTAGATGTCAAACAAGAGCTGTCCCAGGACTGAACCCTGAGGTACTCCATTTGTCACTTGTCTGGAGCTGGATTTGGAGTTGGCTACTTTTGCAGTGTGGGTTCTGTCAGTAAGCCAGTTGGCAACCCATCGAGTGATGTAGGGATTAATGCACAGCTTAATAAGTTTATCTATGATTCCAGAGTGAAGGATGGTGTCGAAGGCCATAGCGAGGTTCAAATAGGCTGTGTGGGCCACCATTCCCTTGTCCACGGTTCTGGAGACTGATTCGAAGAAGTCAATCAGGTTCAGGAGACAAGATAGGCCCTTCACGAACCCAAACTTTGTGGGGTCCAGTGTTTGAAGGTTGTCAATGTCTTTGTTTATAAGTTCCATGATAATACGTTCCATGGCCTGGCAGATCAGGCTCATCAGACTGATGGGGGGGCGGGGGGGGGGTAGTTCTCGGGATCCAAGGTGGATTCCCCCTTGTGGAGTGGGATAACTGTAGCTGTGTGCCACTCAGTGGGCATGAAGCCTGAGGTTAGGCTATGATTAAAAATAACTCTTAGGTGAGGTGCCAGTTCATTCTGTAGTTCATGTAGTACACAGCCTGGGATGTCGTCTGGTCCCATGGATGCTGTATTCTTAGCTTTGGAGAGTGCATTTTTTACCTATGTGGCCATTACTACTGGAATTTGGAAATCCTTCGGTATTGAGATAGGCCCTTTAGGGGGTGAGAGGGGGGTAAAGTTTGCACTGAATCGGTCTGCCAGGATATTGGCAATATCTTTGGGATCAGTATATTTAATGCCATTCTGTTGTAGCTCAGAGCAGATCTGAGCATTGCCATTTAGATTCTTGACATAGCTATAGAATGCCTTGTGGTTGTCTTTGGAATCTTTGTCAATTTTATTTTTGTAACTAGCTTTTGAGGATTTTATGAGGGATCTCAGCTTCTTACTGAGGCTGGTAAGGGTGTTTTTTGCATCCTGGCATTTTCCTCTTTTGTTGTAAAGTTTGTTTATGGCAAGAGACCACCAGATTGGCTTCCTTTTTTTGGAAGAGAGCATCTTAGTTTTATTGGGGATGGCACAATTCATGCACGAGTGGATGTGCTCTTACAGTGCCTTAGTGTAGGATTCAGCAGTCAAGCTTTCAGTTCCCATCTGCATGGCTGTCATGAAGTTTATCACTTCTGACTTGAGTAGCATAAAGTTGGCTTTGAAGAGGTTTTTTATGGAGGTTTCCTTACTGGAGAGTGAGGGTGGGATGTGGATGTCAAGGGTGCTTAGCTTATGGTCAGACCTGACCTACGAGGTGGTGACCATAGGTGTGGAGCATCGATTTCCCATGTTGGTAATGACCAGGTCTAGGATATTGCAGCTCCTTTGGGGACTACGGATTAGTTGATCGAGGGCATTGGAACTTATGAATTCCAAGAACCATTGGGAAAAGGTGTTGGTACACAAGTAGTTTTCCCAGTTAATGGCAGGGTATTTGAAATTACTCAGTATTAGGGTGTTTAGTTGTATCTTAATATTTTCCAGTATGTTTATAAAGGTGTAGTGAGAATCTTTGGGCATGGTGGGGGATCTGTAGCAAGCTACAATTTGGATTGCAGTCTTACCTAGTGTTAGTTGCACCTGGAGAATTTCAGACACATTTTGTTGGACAACTAGCCTGGTGTTGTGAATATCCTTGGTGAATATCGACACTCCTCCACCTTTAGTGTTTCGGTCCTGGTTTGGTGGCCGAAAATTGTGGTAAGAGTTGTAGCCTGGTATTGCAGGTGTGCTCTCTGGAGCCTTGAACCAGGTCTCAGTTACTGCACAGATATCAATATTCTCCATTTTTAGGAGTGCCTTTTGAGGTTTAGACTTCTAGCATTGAGTAGCATTACCTTCAGATTCTGCATGCTTGTACCTGTTACGGTGGTGGTTTTGTCCTTTGAACTTTGCCTAAAAAAGGCACTTTAGGGGTGGCAAGAACCTTAGCCAGTAACTTGAATCCCAGGGGCGACAGGTGCAGACCATCTCTGGCAAAGCATCGTGGTCTGTCAATCATGTCATCCCAGGCAGACAGATACTGGATCCCCTTTGAATGACACCAGAAGCTTAGCCAATTGTTGAAGTCAATCATTTTGTCCTTATACAGTGGTATCATTCTGGGTGAAGGCAGGATACTACTCAGGGCTGGGGTCATACCTGCCTGGGCCACATGATCCAAGAGCTCTTCCATGTCTCTTTTCATGTAGTCCAGGGAGGTACAGCTACATGAAAAGACACATGGAAGAGTTCTTGGATCATGTGGCCAAGGCAGGTATGACCCTAGCCCTGAGGGCATCTGCTTTTGGCCTGTGATTCTTTTAATGGGGTGTGTCTGCTGCCTTTCCAGTTGTTGCAGATGTCTTGTGAGGTACATACCAAATGGGGTGTTGTACTCTATGATGGGTCTAATGAGGGATGAGTACAGTGGGGACAATGACCTCCTTTTTTCTGGATGAAAAGTCCTTAGTGATGAGGTGTGCCACATAGAAGGATTTCCTGACAGTTGTGGCGATGTAGTTATCGACGGTGAGACCACTGTCCCCCTGTGTTCCTAAGTCCCTTATCACACTTTCAGTGTCTAGTGTACTGCCACCTATGTGATAATTCATGGGTATATGTTTTTTCCCAAAGGGGATAAATATACACTTCTTGGCATTGAGCTTCAGCCCATGGCTCTGGCACCAAGCATCTATTTCTGTAAGGCCCTTTTGTAGAATATCCACATCATTTGGGGATTCAGTAATGGCTCCCAGTTTGCAGTCATCTGTGAACTTTGTTAGCCAGAGTCCCTTAGTGTTGGCCTGTACTTCAGAGATGTAGATGCCAAACAAGAGCGGTCCCAGGACTGAATCCTGAGGTACTCCATTTGTCACTTGTCTGGAGCTGGATTTGGAGTCAGCTACTTTTACAGTGTGGGTTCTGTCAGTAAGCCAGTTGGCAACCCATCGAGTGATATAGGGATTTATGCCCAGCTTAGTAAGTTTATCTATGATTCCAGAGTGGGGGATGGTGTTGAAGGCCTTGGCGAGGTCCAGATAGGCTGTGTGGACCACCTTACCCTTGTCCACGGCTCTGGAGACTGATTCGAAGAAGTCGATCAGGTTCAGGAGACACGATCGGCCCTTCACAAACCCAAACTGGGTGGGGTCCAGTGTTTGAAGGTTGCCGATGTCTTTGTTTATAAGTTCCATGATAATTAGTTCCATGGCCTTGTAGATCAGGCTCATCAGACTGACCAGGTTTAGGATATTGGAGCCTCTGGTGGAACTATGGATTAGTTGATCAAGGGTATTGAATTTATGAATTGCAAGAACCATTGCAAAGGTGTTGGTGCACGAATATTTTTCCCAGTTAATGGCAAAGTAGTTAAAATTACCCAGTATTAAGGTGTTTGGTTGTATCTTAATATTTTCCAGTATATTTAGGAAGGTGTAGTGAGAATCTTGGGACATGGTAGGAGATCTGTAGCAAGCTACAATTTGGATTGCAGTCCTAACTAGTGTTAGTTGCACCTGGAGAATTTCGGATGCATTGTGTTGGGCAGCTAGCCTGGAGGTGTGAATATCCTTGGTGAATATGGACACTCCACCACCTTTAGTGTTTCGGTCTTGGTTTGGTGGCTGAAAATTGTGGTAAGAGTTGTAGCCTGGTATTGCATAGGTGCTTTCTGGAGCCTTGAACCAGGTCTCAGTTACTGCACAGATATCAATGTTCTCCATTTTTAGGAGTGCCTTGAGAGAGTGCATTTTGAGGTTTAGACTTCTAGCATTGAGTAGCATTACCTTCAGATTTTGCATACTTTTATCTGTTACGGTGGTGGTTTTGTCCTTTGAGCCTTGCCTAAAAAAGGCACTATGGGGGTGGAAAGAGCCTTAGCCAGTTACCTGAATCCCAGGGGTGACAGGTGCAGAGACCATCTCTGGCAAGGCATTGTGGTTTGTTGATCATGTCGTCCCAGGCAGACAGATACTGGATCCCCTTTGAGTGACACCAGAAGCTTAGCCAATTGTTGAAGTCAATCATTTTGTCCTTATACTGTGGTATAATTCTGGGCGAAGGCAGGATGCTACTCAGGGCTAGGGTCATACCTGCCTTGGTCACATGATCCAAGAGCTCTTCCTTGCCTCTTTTCATGTAGTCCAAGGAGGTACGTCTCAAGTCATTCACTCCAGCATGGACCATGACAGAGTTGTATTTGTACTTGTTGCGGAGTGACTTGAGTGCATGCATTATGTTGTGGTTCCTGGCACCTGACAGGCAGCTTACTGTAATTTTCTCCTTGTTCAGCCTAGTGAGTGGGACATCAGTGTGCCTGACTATAGCATCACCTATGACTAAAGTGTTGGGTACATTGCCTTGCCTTAGGGGCTATTGTTGGGTGGCACACTGGTGTTGTGAGCTATGTGATACTTTGATTGTGATTTTGTATGTGTTTCAGCTTCGGAAGTCCTTGTTGCTTGGGCAGGTTAATGTTAAGGGCCTCTGCATATGTGTGTGTTCAGTGTTGCTATGTGTGGGTGTTGGTGGTGAGGGTTTTGACAGGCTGTGTGTTTCTTGAGGTGTAGTGCAGGTGTTAACCTTCTCCTCTTGATTGTCTAGCACGATCTTGGCTGGAGAGAGCTTTTCTTCCAGTTTAGCTATGTAAGTGCATCTCACGCAGGTTGCAGTGTTGGGTGGTAGGAGGAGAGAGTTGTCTGTATACATGAGGCAATTGCTGCATTGCCCCAGTATGCCCAGATTCACCAGCTGGACAGGAGAAATCACTGGAAGCTGACCCTTGGATATGCCTCGTTAGGTGCTTTTTCTTCCATCACCTTGGCAAGGTACTTTGCAATTATAGGCTGTTTAGTGCCTACAGTTAATTTCACCTTATTAATAAGGAGAGTTGACTGCGTGTATCAGTTTCAGACTTCATAGTGCTTTCCAGCAGGTTTTAGAGCAAGTGCTGGTTACAGGGACTCTAACCAGAAAGAGTCAGGAATCAATACACTCTGTCCCTACTCTCATCAAGCTCAGAATATAAGCACAGATTCCAAGCTGTCACCTATAAAGCAATTATTAAGCTTTCTAGTGATCATTAGTCTCCAGGAAATAATGTAACTGCACTCCTTCTCTCTCCAGGGGAAAACAGAAGCACTAATCCCAAGATGACTACTGACAGGCAGAGTGTGGGCTCTCCAATAACTGGTGGTCTTGCAATAGATGCTTAAAGGTAAGATGAAAACAAAGGTTTATCCTAAACACTGCACTGTGCACTAGAGGAATTAGATGTGAAAGTAGGTAACTTAAGTTTACCTGTCTAAAAAGTTAAGTTTTAGTGGAGAGTCACTATTTTTAAAATAGCAAGATAGATTGAAAGGGGGTGGTCACTTTTGTATTCTGGTACTGTGGAATACAATATGATGGCCAATAAATTTAAGTAGGTGAAGGGGAGTGATTCCACAAAATGATAATTTTGTGCTTACTCACACAAGCCAGTAAAAGCAGAGAAGAAATGAGATATATGGTCAAATTAACATAAGGGACAGGCAACTAGAAAGACAGTGGTGCTTAAGAACACAACAGTGGGAGGGTGGGAAAATTATTTCTGCCTGACTCACAAGAGACAGAGCTGTGGTCTCTTTTCAAGTTTTACTATGCAGTTAAAAGCAGAATACAAGTAAAACACAAAGTAAAGAAAACGAATCACAGTATTCAGAATAGAAAAAGGCAATAAAGTAATACAAAATACAACAAATAAAAAGCAAAGCAACCTTTCCCTCACAGCAAAGTGTAACAGAGGCTGGGTGAGCATTTCTAGTATCACTTCAGTGAACATCAAAATTTTAATAGGATAAGTAATTACTTGTCCACCATAACACCAGAACATACATTGCACTAAATCAAACCCACCAAAGTGGGGGGGCTTCGCCCCTCACCCCCGTAACTATATATACCAACTCTGAGATCACACTATGGTGGGAAAAAGGGGAAAGTTGTAGTGTTGGCCAATTGCTTCCTTACCTTAGTAAAATTGTTATGTTCGCTGAAGTGTGTTTCGCTGTTCTGGTGTCGATGAATACGTGTTCGAGGTAAGTAGATTTTGATTATCTAACATAGACTCACAGTCAGAATGATGCATCATCTGTATCCAAATAAGAGTGAGTAATAGTATGTGTGTATGTGTGTGTGTGTGTGTGTGTGTGTGTGTGTGTGTGTGTGTGTGTGTGTGTGTGTGTGTGTATGGGGGATGCATATACAGAAATGACAAAAGCATTGTGAAGACACATTTCTCAAAATTAATCCATTTGTACAGAGCAGCACCTTTAAGGAACAAAAAAAGAAGTATAAAAAGAACAGGGTCAGAATCTGAAGGCACCAAGAAAAGGCTCACATGTATTGTTTCAGAGGTTTTACTTTTGCAATCAGAGTTGTAGATATTGATATCCACACTAATAAGGAAGCTATGGAGTCCAAAAATAGTTTATGAAGTCTATCAGTGATAGGCATAATACAACTCGAGTCAGGAAAAGGGCGAAGTGGGGAGCTGATTAATTAGTATTTGTAGCTTATTTGCCAGATCATACAAATAACACCATCTCTGTAAACATTTGTGTTTCTTTGAGATAGTGATTTCCTGTAACACCCGACCCATCTCACCAGATGATCCTAAGGCCATAAACTTACTGTTGAGTTTAAATCATATCCTTTGTGGCATTAAATATGTTACTGTAGAGAGCGGTACATAAACTTGTGAAATCTGAACCTAGACTCAAGGGTGGGCTCTTCAACACCTAACAGCAAACTAGGCGCTGACATTTTCTTTAGCTAGTCAAAATACAAATACAGATAAATGTAAAGTGATATATAATTATTATTTGTAATAAAAAATGTTTACAAACAGTTGTATTACATACATTTCTGTGTCTGCATATATGGCTGATGATAAATGAATTCTAACAATTTTTTAATTTTAAGTAGAAAAATGTGTTTTATTTTCCTTTTCAGGGTTTGGTTGCTAAAGCTCTGGGAGTCCCATCTAATCGCATTGTATGCAGAGTGAAGAGGATGGGTGGTGGATTTGGTGGAAAGGAGTCCAGAACCACCATGTTATCAACTGTTGTGGCCATAGCAGCCCATAAGTAAGTATGAGTAATAAATGGCATGTTATTTGACTGTGATGTGATACTCAGGCATTAAAACCAGTCAATATACAAACGTTGTATGATTATAAATATAATAAACATACAACCTGAAGGGTCAAGTTGAAAAACATTGCTAAGTGTTGGAACATATATCACAAGGGATAATTTCTTTAAAAGCCTCTAGTTTCTCAGAAATGTTATCCCTTGTGATATGTTAAATATGGCTGCAAAGAAAAGAATTCAGGCATCCATTGTTAGTTTTGAAGGTGCCCTTTGCAATAAGTGTGATCCATTGCTGTTATTGAACATGCCTTTCCAATAACTGTTTTAATTGAAATGGTGTATTAACGCCATAACTTTTGAGTTCATCTTTTCTCTCTCTCTCTCTCTCTTTTTCTCTTTTTGTCTCTTTTCTTACTTGGGACATACAAAAAGAAAGTCAGGTACAAGGCATTCATGATTAAATCACTAAATAAATATAGTGTTTTTTTTAACTATGTCAGCTGCACTTTATAGGTTCATAGGTAGATGTTCATCGTGTTACCCTGCTGCAGTCATCGCACTTGGGTTATCCTGCCATCAGGCAGTCTCGCAGTCGACTCGAATTCCAATGTCTTGGTCTGGCGTCGGTTGCTGTCACTTCTTCCCTGACGTAAGTGTGCCAGGGGTATATAAGAGGCATCCGACGCCATTTTCTTCAGTCTTTCTTGCCGCACGGTGCCCGAAGCTGAAGCAGTTCGCAAGTGCTGGTCAGCCGACACCTGAGATTTTCGATTTGAATTTCAGTCCGAAGTTTTCAATAAAGCTAAGTACCCCGTTGGGGAACATTTTCTTGCCTCAGTCCGATGTCAGAAAAAGTTAACAATTGCATTTCTTGTGGGAAGCAAATACCTCATAAGGATTTCCATTCCTATTGTATTCCTTGCCTAGGCCCAGACCACGACGTCACAGGTTGTCGGTTTTGCACTAGGTTTAATAAACGAACTATCAAACGCCGTTTTGACTTTGCACGGCATTACTTTGGTAGGAAATTTAATTATATCATGCCATCGGAGGAGCTGACGACTGCCATACATAAAAAACGCAAGGATAAGGACAGGCAGCCTAGGAACAAGCCAGACTCCGAGGCCTCAGCTGGGCCTGTTGCCGGTTCTCCGGTTTTCAGTGAGGTGCCTATGCAGCCCCTGAAGACTGCAGAACTGGGACCCCAGACAGCTGCGAATTCCCAAGCAGATCCTACTAGGCTGACGCAGCCATCTACCGACACCGGAGCAGAAGTAGACACCGGTGCAGTGGAAACACCTTCGGTTGCAGAGGGTGTCTTCAGACCGACTACACTCACCATTAAATCTTATGCTAAGCTTAAAACTCCTTTAAAACCTAAGAAAACTGTACATCAATCTACAGTGCAAGGCCCGATGCCTAAGAAACAGATGCTTAAGATGGCTGAAGATTTGATTACCCTTATCAGGGATTCCCATCCCCCTCCTGATAAAAGACCAAGACAAGAAGAGGATTATGCATCCTCTGACCAGGTTTCTCTCTCCTCAGATTTTTCTGAGGAACAGGATTACACTTTTCCACCTTATGAAGATTTTGATGCTGAAGACTCTATTCCCTCAGCATCTCCCCCCGGAAGACTACTCCTTTGGGGAAACTTTACATACCATGAGGGAACATTTCCACTGGGAAGGTCAGGATTACTCAGATTCTAAGAAAAGGCTCCGAGAGTTCCTTTTAATACCCCAGCACAGACCTCTTGCTATCCCTTCTGTTCTAGATATTGTGGATGATGTTTACTTGGAGTCTAGTTTAAATCCAGACTCTCTACCTCCTGCTCCAGCCAAACCAGACAGATACTGCAGAGTACCTAACTCACACAAATTCCTTTATAAAAGCCCTGTAGCTGACCCAGAAACAATTTCCCAGGGTCCTAAGGGAGCAAAATCTTCTATGGCTAAAAATCCTGTGCCCTCTGAAAGGGATTCCAGAGCCCTAGATAGATGGGGAAAGAAAATATACACCTCAGCAACTCTGGCTATGACAGCATTAAATTGCCAGTTTCACATGTTGAAATATCAACAATTCCTAATGTCTCAGTTAAAACAAAAAATGAGCACACATTCAGAACAGTCTGAATTCAAGGAAATGCAGGATCTGTTGCATGCAGCTGAACAGGTGAGCAAACATACTTTACAATGCGGATTTGATTCATTGGAAGCTTCCTGTAGAGCAGCTGTTACTGGCTCTGTTATACGTAGACATGCTTGGTTAAAAGAACAAACCCTCCCTGACCATGTTAAAGCAAAATTATTGGATGCACCTTTACAGCAGGATGTATTATTTGGTGTCAAAGCAGAAGAGGTTTTAAAGAAAATGGAGGATAAGGCAAAGTATATGCAAACGGAAGGATTTTTTGCAGGTACAACCCCCTCGTTTCAGCACAAATTGGCCAACAAAAAACTGGTCCTTTCCAGCTTCAGACAGATCACAGAGGGGCAGATACAGATGCCCAAGGGGCAGAGGTCAGTCACAGGGCCCTTACAAACCTCGCCAATGGGGTTCTGCTACCCAGAAAGGAGGAGAAGACAGGCCACAAGCTAGCAGAAGACAAACACAATGACTCAGTCCTCAAACTACCAAGCAAATCTCTCCTGGCAACACCCTTAGGAGGAAAACTAGCATTTTATGCAGACAACTGGCACAACATCACAAAAGACAAATGGGTTCTAAACATTGTCTCTCAAGCATACAGATTCCACTTTCATACCTTATTAAGGATCAAAGGAATGCCAAACCTGCCACCAAATCAATGGGCAGAGGCACAAAAACAAATTACAGCTCTCATGTTCATGAGAGCCATTCAACAGGTACCTACAAAGGAGCAAGGACAAGGATTTTACTCAAGACTCTTCCTAGTCCCAAGAAAGGACAAAGCATGGAGACCCATTCTGGATCTTTCAATTCTGAGCACCTATCTGCAAGTACCAAAATTCAAGATGCTAACACTACAGCAGCTTATTCCCATGCTGGGCAAGAATGCTTGGCTAGTCACTTTGGACCTCAAGGAGGCATACCTGCATGTCCCTATCAGACAAAATTGCAGAAGATACCTCCACTTCATTGCAGGTTCAACGCATTATCAATTCTCTGCACTGCCCTTTGGCTTATCTACTGAGCCCAGGGTCTTCACAAAATGCCTGGCACCAGTAATTGCATACTGCAGACAAAGAGGAATTCAAATATACCCATACTTGGACGACTGCCTTATTCATGCAGAAAGCAAGGACATTCTTTTAAAGCATCTAGCATTTGTCAAACACCTTCTAAATTGCCTAGGGTACACAGTAAACGAAAAGAAATCAAAACTAGTGCCCTCACAAAACATAATATTCCTGGGTGCCAGCTTGACTACAACGGCCCAGATGGCATATCTCATGCCAGACAAGCAACGACAGCTCATTCAATATTTCAAAATAATGGCAACAAAGACCCAACTCCCTGCAAGAAAAATTCTGCAGGCCTTGGGATTCATGGCATCTTGCATACTACTAATACCATTTGCAAAACTGCATATGAGGAAATTACAATGGTACCTGAAAAGTGTATGGATTCAGCACAGCCACAGCTTGGAAACAATGATACCACTCATTCCCTGTCTTCAACAGGAGTTTCTATGGTGGGCACAGGCATGTCACCTCAACAAGGGCAGCCTTTCACCCACAGCCAGGCAAACTATGACAACAGATGCATCGGATTATGCCTGGGGAGCACACATGGCAGAGCAGTGCATTCAGGGCAAATGGACTACAGATCATAGGCATCCGCATATCAATCAAAAAGAAATGCTAGCAATACAGAATGCCCTAACAGCTTTCAAGGACCTTCTACACCCAGGACAACTAATAATAAAGACGGACAATACCACAGTAATGTGGTACATAAACAAGCAAAGGGGCACACATTCCAACCCTCTATGCAGGCAAGCAATGACCATGTGGAACACTGCACTGTCTTACCAGGTTCAATTACAAGCACAATTCCTGCCAGGAAAGAAAAACACATTGGCAGATGACCTAAGCAGAAACATCATGGATTCACACGAATGGAAACTAGATCCACAAGTATTTGCAATGATAGCTCAAAAATGGGGAATCCCAGACATAGATCTGTTTGCTAGCCCCCACAACCACCAACTTCAAAAATTTTGCACAAGGACCTTCCATCCACTAGCTTGGAAAGTGGATGCCCTCTCATTCAATTGGAAAACATTAACATTGTATGCCTTCTCTCCACTGCCTCTTCTAGCAAAGGTACTGCTGAAAGTCAGATTAGAGAGGCCACAATGATTCTCGTTGCACCAGACTGGACATGCCAGCATTGGTACCCAATTTTAAGGAACATGGCCCACAGCCCACCATGGATTTTGCCACAAATTCCTCACCTACTCACCCAGTGAGACAATCAGATTCTACACAGCCAGCTCAAGACTTTAAACCTGGCTGCATGACAAATTACCTAAACAACCAGCCAACACCTTTATCCAAAGCTGTTATGGATGTCATTCTGGAGGCCAGGAGACCCAGCACCAGGAAAACCTATTCAGACAAATGGAAAAGATTTTGCACCTGGAACCAGGCTAAAAGCCTAAATCCCTTTGATCCAAACATCCCTCAGATTCTACAATATTTAACAGAGATGTTACACAAAGGACGTTCCTTTTCATCAATTAAGATCCACGCCTCAGCAATTTCAGCTAATTACAGCACGGATCCTCCTTTATTCTCACATCCACTCCTAAGACAGTACCTCAGAGGGGCTAAGAACTTAAGACCACCAAGGAGAGCTCCAACACCTAGTTGGGATCTCAACTTTGTTCTGGAAAAGCTTACACTGCCACCCTTTGAACCAGCTTTTTCAGCTGATTTAAAATTTCTTTCATGGAAAACTGCCCTACTACTAGCAATAACCTCAGCTAGAAGAGTCTGAGCTACAGACACTAATGGCAGTGGAACCTTTCATCATTTTTCATCAAGACAGAGTCTCTCTACGAACTAATCCTTCCTTTATGCCAAAGGTGGTATCCAGTGTGGCCCTAAACCAAACCATTCACTTGCTCACCTTCTTCCCAAATCCCCAGAACAAAGGAGAAAGACTCCTGCACTCTTTGGACATTCACAGGCAATTACGTTACTACTTGGATAAAACTAAGGCTTTCAGAAAAACTGACCAACTCTTTGTAGCCTATGCTACAGGATCACAAGGAAAAGCTATCTCAAAACAGACCATTTCTAAAGGGATAGGGCATTGCATACGTTTCTGCTACACACATCATGGGAAACCAGTACCTGCTAACATTAGGTCCCACTCCACCAGGGCTACAGCTACATCAGCAGCCTTTCTCAGGGGAGTGCCAACCAAGGATATTCTGGGAGCTGCAACTTGGAGTTCAGTGCACACCTTCACCAAACACTATTACTTACCTCTATACTCTAAGACTAGAGCTGGTTTTTCCACTGCAGTTTTGCAGGGCCTACTAGCTTCTTCTAACCCTGTTTGACTCCACCTCCCATCCTTAGCTTTGGGATTCAACCCAAGTGTGATGACTGCAGCAGGGTAACACGATGAACATAGTACAGTTTTGTACCTACCATAAATGTAGATGTTCGAGTGTTCACCCTGCTGCAGTCCAGGTTACCCTCCCTCCATCCCCTCTGAACTAGCTGAACTTATCTCTACCACTCTATCCTACACTACTTCTGTGGTGTATTTGCTTGTGCCTAAGGGTTTTAGGGTTTTGTTTTATTTTTATATAGCTATATGTATATATATATATATATATATATATATATATATATATATATATATATATATATATATATATATATATATATATATATATATATATATATATATATTTTTTTTTTGCCTACCTATTGGGGGCACCTGACATCTGGGACAAGAAAGACTGAAGAAAATGGCGTCGGATGCCTCTTATTATACCCCTGGCGCACTGACATCAGGGAAGAAGTGACAGCAACCAACGCCAGACCAAGACTTTGGAATTCGGGCCGACTGCGGGACCGCCTGACGGCAGGATAACCCAAGTGTGATGACTGCAGCAGGGTGAACACTCGAACATCTACATTTATGGTAGGTACAAAACTGTACTTTACTGGGCTATTGATCCAAAGACCTTTATAAGCATAGCCATGTGCACCCAATATAATACTAGAGAAACCCAATATAAAGGATCCTGCCAAAACTTGGGATCTTAGTTAGCAACGACTGCCCATATCTAGAAGGGTCATAGGTGAAATCCTCAGCAGGAATTTACAGTTTCTCATCCATTCATCCAGGCTATGCTTAAACAGGATCATAGAGGAGCTCTGTTTGATGTGAATCAGTAGCCTATTCCAGAGGAACGGCAACCTCTGGGAGACATATCTGTCTCTCCAGAAGTTCCTATTTATGTTGCAGGCCAGGTTAAGGTCCCTGAAGGACCCTTGTCCCATTTGACTTGCGGATGTACAGCATTTCCAGTAGATTTGGATCTGAGATTGCTCTGTAGGCCAGGCACAAGTCTCCTCTAAATAGTCTGTATGCTACTACTGTATGCTACTGAGTACAATGACAGTGACTTCAGTCTGTCAGTCAATGTATGACGTGCTGGTGACCCTGAATTTTCTTGATTAGAAATTTCTGAGGTCTCAGGCTGCTGCAGGTGCCTGATAAGGTGGATACCAAAGGGAGCATTGTACTCGGTTATTAGCCTGATGAAGGTCAAGTATAAGGGAGTTATGACCTCTTTCACTCTTGAGGCAATGCCTTTGCTAATGAGGTGTGCAACACAGAATGCTTTCCTCACCATAGTAGACACATGGTGGTCAAAGTTTAGGCTACTGAGTTGCTACTTAGGGTATTATGATAGGCTGCAGGGAGATAATTTTTTCTGAAGGTGATGGTAATGCATTTTTAGCACTGAGTTTGAGTCTATGGTCTTAGCACCAATCACTGGTTTGTGTAAGTCCCTCTTGAAGTATATTGACATAGTTTGGGGATTCAATGGTTGCACCTAATTTGCAATAATCAGCAGACTTAGTCAGCCACAGCCCTTCTTTTTTGGCATGAACTTCTGAGAAATATATTCCAAACATTAGGAGGCCCAGCACTGACCCCTGTGAAACTCCCACTAGTGACAGGCCTGCTGGTTGAGGTAAAGTCCCCAATTTTGACTGAGTATGATCTGTTAGCAACCCACCTGACAACATAAGGGTAGATATTCAACTGGGAGAGTTTATCAATGATGCCCGAATGTGGGATTGTGTCAAAGGCGTTGACTAAGACAAGGTAGGCTGTTTGAACAGATTTGCCTTCGTCTATGGCACTGGTGATGTTTTTGAAGAATTTCACCAGGTTTAACAGGTATGACCTAACTTGTGTGTTATTATTCTGTGGTTCTGAATAAAGGAATTATTTGAATTCGTTTGGTGCCTACCTGGATTTACTGAATCTGCCTTGGTGAACTTACAACAAGCTGTTCCATTTCCTGGCTGTGTGTGCATTTACTTCCTGGTTTGGTTCTCTGCTGTTTGTTTGACTTCTTTGACAAAACCAAACTGTACTGGATCAAGGGTATGGAGTTCACCTATATTCTTATTTATAAGGTCCATGATGGTTCATTTCATGACCTTACAGAAGAGGCTGGTTAAACTTATGAGTCTGTAGTTCCTGGGGTCTGTTGCTGTACCCCCCTTTATGAAGAGGGATGGTCGTTGCTGTTTTCCATTCAGCAGAGACAAAACCAATACTCAGGCTGTGGTTGAAGAGGTTACCTAATGAAATTGCTAACTCATGTTTTAGAGCATTTAAAACACAACCTGGGATGCCATCCAGTCCCAGAGAGGCTATGTTTTTGGCCTTGGAGAGAGCATTAATGATTTGTTCTTTGGGGATGCGAGGTGGGGAGGGGGTGTAGAAGGAATGCTTTGAGTAATGTTTGTTGGGCACACAGGGATGAAAATTTCACCAAACTTGTCAGCTAATAGGGTAGCTATTTTGACAGGATTATCGGTACAGACAACAGAAGCACATATTCTGGGTAAGAGGAACACTAAATCCTGGCAGTATGCTCTGCAGAAGAATGGCTTAAAGAACCATGGAAACAGTCACCTAAAATATGTTGATTAACATTGAGGGGCCAGAATGGCTATCCTTGTCACCAGCAAATTGGGATGCAAAAGGGGTGTATTATATAGTAAAAAAACATGGATGACAACAAGCAGAAAGAAACATACAAGGGCAGCAATTAGGAGATGAAGGCAGGAAACATTTTTGGGGGGTTTAGAGCAACTTTTTTCATAAAAGAGAGAAGAGAGTAAGGGTGCATGATACAATGATGGGGAAATCAGGTATGGAGACAGGGTGTAGGTGAGTTTGCAAACAGAAATTTGTTAATCAACACAGACAAACAGGGATGCTGTGCACACACAAGGTTGTAGTGAGAAAAGATGGACACTTACATAGAGAGAGAGAAAATGCATAGTGTGGGGCATGACACACTAGGAAGGTGTGACACCATGCAGATAATAGGGTAGGATGCTGACTGCAGGAAGGGCTACCAGTCCAACCTAGAGTGCTATCAACATAGAGCTATCACCAGTGGATGAGTTCATGAAATGAACTGCATGGGCATAGGTCCCCTCTGGTGACTTGGTGTCAGGGCTTGCTGGACAAGTGAATCTGCAATCTGCTCAAGGAGTCTGTCTATATGGCTGATCAGCTATCTATGTACCTCTCTTCTATGACTTCCAGGAGCTGCTACAGCTGGGTCACCATCTGTGATGCAGGAGGGATGCCTGTCTTGAGGGGGCTTCACCATCCTCCAATGAGCTCCCCATTTTGCTAGTATTTTGCTGTCATGCAGCTCTGAAACTTCATAATGTAATTCTTGGAGAGTACTGGGGAGTATTGCAATGAAAAACACAATCTGTTGCATGTATGACTATAAATGTGACCTACATGTGCATGTCATTAAAGCCTTAGTAGCTACATGACTTAATTTACATCTTTTTATGCAGTCATTGGAATGCACTGCATAATGCACAGTGCAGGCTGTTGTGCTGGTATGAAAGCTATGTCTCTGAATTACCCACATTCTGTATGTTGGTAATCTTGCAAATTACTAATGTATGCTGTACAATTTACTTATAAATTCTACTGTTATATTAAACATCATGACTGCAATGCATGTAGTACCACTGAGGAACAAAATGCATTGTCAGCAGTCATTCACCATTCATCAGGAAAACAGTTAATATGTGACAGATAAGCTTACATTTCCAGGAAGTTATTTTCTGTTTTGTGAATATCAGAAAAATAATATAGCAGAAGATTAATACATGTTTAACTCATTTGCTATCCTTTATCTTTTTTTTAAAGAGGTAAAATTGTCAAGGAATATTTACAGTACATTACTTCTTGGTGAACTTAGAATTGCAGATAAAAGGGACGGATTTAGTAAATCTCAACATTTAGACACAAAGACACCCACTGACCACTGGTCAGCCTAATTGGTGGACATTTCAACAGGTGCACTTCTATCTCCAGCAAAAACCTATAAACTAACAGTTTAAAAAGGAACACTTTAAACCACACGAGAATCTTTCTTATCAAGATAACAATCAGCCACTCCCATTCAGTGCACCGAGCATGGACATTCACCCTCTACTTCATCATACCGTGAGGGGAGGTTCATACTGTATCTGATCTGTTGAGAGCAGATACTAACACACTAGCCATCTGCAAGGTGTGCATCAGGTGCTGTAATAGGGAGGCAGCGTGAGTATCACTTATGAAGTAACAAAGGAATCATTTACAGAATCTCCATACAGCAGAGATGCTACATTAGCAAAAAAGAAGAGCTGGAACCTGACAGCAGTGACAAAGAAACAAATTAATGTCAGCATGAAAAATAAGACTTGGAGACATGTTGTCCATGAAAACTAATTCAGCTACATGAGAGTAGCATTTCATAGCAGGTCTTACATGCACATCTCTTACAATGATAGGCTGTGCAGGCCTCAGCATAATTAGATCATTGTCTGCTGAATAATCTACTTAGAGTTTCTATGTATACGTGTATATCTATATCTATATCTATATATATATATATATATATATATATATATATATCTATATATATATGTGTGTGTGTGTGTGTGTGTGTGTGTGTGTGTGTGTGTGTGTGTGTCATGGTGTCCGCATCTGGTCTTCATTTTAACAAAGATACTTGTCTGATATAGCTGTTTTCTTTTATAAGATCATGATGACCTCTGCACTGAGGACAAACGTACAGAGGTATTTCAGGAAATTTAATGAAGGAGCATAACTTGAGTGATCTCATTACAGAACAATTTCATTTACATATAAAAACACACAAGGGATCCATCTTCACAAACTATGTGAAACTTTATTAAGTTCCAGATAATGGACAAGCTCCTGCCTAATACCAGATCCAGGGTTTCACTTTGAGGTTTTTTTTTTTTATTATTGTGAGACGAAAAACTAATTTACAAGCAAAGTTAGACTCATCACGTGAATGTTTAAACCAATTAACAATAAGACAATATGATTTAAACTAATGAAAAGTGCTATTGCGTCTGGTGCTTTATTTAAATCCATTTTAAAAAATAAATAAAGAACTTTAAATTATGCAAATTTGTTTTTCTTTAGGTGTTATTCGGATCAATATTTTTTAAGAAATATTAGTTTAATGTTGCCACTAGATGGTAGCAGAATCAAACTTTTCATAATATATATATATATATATATATATATATATATATATATATATATATATATATATATATAGTCTGTGAATGAAGGACTTGGTTCAAATTTAAGTTATTTAATGTTATTTTATAATATGTGTTTATATTATATGTTTTTTTAATTTAAATATGCATTCCTTTTATTCCCACAATTGTTTTATTTTTATTTTTTCTTAATGAGGTTTATACATATAACTAATCATGTTTTCATTTTTATTGCTGATTGATGTTCTTCATTCCACATGAGTCCTAACTATTGGCAGTCGGCCCGAATACCACATATCCTCAGTCTTTTTGCCGCATGGTCCGATGCAGAAGCAATTTTGCGAGTGCAGGTTAATATTTTGTTTTTTCTTGCCTCAGTATTTAACCGGATGTCAAAAAGTGAATAACTGTATTTCTTGTGGGAAACAGATACCTCATAGGGATTACCATACTTTGTGTATACCTTGTTTAGGGCCTGAGCACGACGTTGTTGGATGCGCTCTTGTGCTAGATTTAAGCACTATTAAGAGAAGGTTAGACTGTGCCAGGTTAGTGTTTGGGAAGCGTTGTAATTATAAAATGCCGCCGGATGGGACAAAACAGCAAAGCCTAGAGTGGAAGAACCGACAGTCCCAGGCGTCGGTTCTTTAGAGGGCTCAGTGGAGCCGGAGGTTTTGCCAGGTGTTTCTTTGGAGTCTCAGGGAGAGACTTTACTGTTACAGGATGTATCCTCTCAGGAAGTAGGCCAGGCTGAGGGGGCTTCTCAGGTGGCTGTTCTTCCCTCTCTTCCTAAGGTGGTCAGAGCCTCCCCTTCTGTTTCCAAGGCTGCTTTGAGGGGCAGGCCGAGTTTTTCTTCAGTGGGGGTTTCTCCTAGTGCTTCAGGGTCTTTGCCTAAGATACATATGCTTAAAATGGCAGAGGATTTGATTACTATGATAAGGGGTTCTATGCCCCCTCCTGATAAGAGGCCTAGGGTGGAACCTGAGTTTGAGAGTTTTGAGCAATGCTCGAGGCTTCTGAGTCTTGGCTGAAGACTTGCAGGAGTACCCTCCTTATTCTGATTCTGATGTGGATGATTCTACTCCTTCAGCTTCCCTCCTGAGGATTTTTCATCTTCAGAGACTCTGCATTCCATGAGGGAGCATTTTAAATGGGAAGGTCAAGATGTCTCTGATTCCAGGAAAAGGCTTAGGTTCTTTTTTACCCCAGCATAGGCCTTTAGCTATACCTCCTGTTTTGAATGTGGTGGAAGATGTTTTGCAGAGGCTTCCTGAATCCTGATTCTTTGCCTCCTGCCCCAGTTAAACCGGATAGGTATTATAGGGTGCCTGAAGCTCATAAGTATCTTTTAAGAGTCCTAGGGCAGACCCGGAAACTGTCTCTCAGGGGCCTAAAGGTGTGAAGGCCTCAGTTGTTAAAAATCCTGTCCCTCCTGATAAAGAGGCAAGGGCTTTGGATAGATGGGGAAAGAAAGTATACTTCTTCCACTTTAGCCATGAGGGTGTTGAATTGTCAGTTTCACATGTTAAAATATCAGAATTATCTTCTTTCACAGTTGAAATCTAAGGTGGATGCTCTGGCGAAAGGTATTGAGTGTAAAGAGTTGCAGGATTTAGTTCATGTGTCTGAACAGGTGGGTAAACATTCCTTGCAATGTGGTTTTGATGCTGTGCAGGCCTCCTCCAGGGTGGCTGCCACTGGTTCTGTTCTTCGTAGGCACGCCTGGTTGAGAGATCAGAATTTAGCTGAGCATGTTAAGACACGGATTTTGGATGCTCCCTTGCAGTCTGATGTGTTGTTTGGAAGCAGTTTTGAAGAAGATGGAGGACAAGGCTAAGTCTATGCAAACTGTTAAAGATTTCTTGCAAGTGCAGCCTCCGAAGTTTAGTAGAAATTGGCCTGCTAAGGGATGGACTTATCCTGCTTATGATTCCCAGTCTAGGGGTAGGTCTAGGTAGGGGCAGAGCTCAGGGTTCTTTTAGGCCTAGAACAGGGAGTTCCCCTGCTCAGACTTCTGGTGAGGGCAGGGGTCAGTCCTTTCGTAAGCAGACCCAATGACCTGCCTTTTCAGCTGCCAGTTTATTCCCGCCTGGCAGCACCGTTGGGAGGAAGACTGTCTCTTTTCAAAGAAAATTGGGATTTAATTACCCAAGACAGATGGGTTCTGGATATCATTCACCACGGTTACAGGTTTTATTTCCATACCTTGCCTCCTTTCAAAGGCATGCCAGACATTCCTCCTCTACAAAGACAAGAGGCTCACAAGCAGATTTCTCAATTACTCCAAATAGGGGCCATTCAGCCGGTTCCTGTGCCAGAAAGGGGCCTAGGATTTTATTCTCGCCTGTTCCTAGTGCCAAAGAAGGGGAACAAGTGGAGACCAATTTTGGATTTATCTATCCTCAACACTTATCTGGACATTCCCAAGTTCAAAATGCTGACGTTACAACAGCTCTTACCTCTGCTGGGCAAAGATCACTGGATGGTAACTTTAGATCTCAAGGAAGCTTACCTTCATGTGCCTATAAGACTAAGTTGCAGAAAGTATCTGCGTTTTCGAGCTGGAAATTCTCATTATCAGTTCTCTGCATTGCCCTTTGGCTTATCTACTGCGCCCAGAGTATTCACAAAGGTTCTGGCTCCAGTGATAGCTTACTTCAGGCTAAAAGGAATTCAAATCTATCCTTACTTGGACAATTGCCTGATTCTGGCTCAAGAAAGGAAGACCTTCTACAGCATTTGGAATATGTCATAGCAGTGCTAAGATGCCTAGGGTATTCTGTGAACGAAATAAAGTCCAGTCTAGTACCCTCTCAAGACATGTGCTTTCTGGGTGTGAGACTGAATACAGCATCCCAGATGGCCTTTTAACCCCGGACAAACAAAAGAATCTTTCCAGTTACTTCCATCAACTATCTCTTCAGTCCGGGCTGACTGCAAGGACAGTCCTTCAAGCCTTAGGGTTCATGGCATCTTGTATTCTGGTGCTTCCCAATGCCAAACTGCATATGAGGAAGCTACAATGGTATCTCAAAATGTATGGACACAGCACTGCCAGGATTTGGACACTGTCATTCAAATAATACCTTGCATTCAAAAGGAATTTTGTGGTGGGCTCAGGAATGTCACCTAAACAAGGGACTCTCTGTGACCCGACAGAGGGCGAGTCAAATTCTAACGACAGATGCCTCAGACATTGCTTGGGGAGCTCATCTAAATGGAAAGTGGATACAAGACAAGTGGCCTGCCAGACTACAGCATCTACATATCAACATGAAGGAGATG
Organism: Protopterus annectens; assembly: GCF_019279795.1. Lineage (NCBI taxonomy): Eukaryota > Metazoa > Chordata > Ceratodontiformes > Protopteridae > Protopterus > Protopterus annectens. The sequence continues at coordinate 896,830,450 of NC_056727.1, read as the reverse complement.
TTAGCAGTCCAGTTTGCATTAATGGCTTTCAAGGAGTTACTTCTTCCAGGGCAGGTGTTGATTCTAACAGACAACACAACTGTCATGTGGTACATCAACAAACAAGGGGAACACATTCTTACCCATTGTGCAGGCAAGCAATGATTTTATGGGAGACTGCGCTCAGCTTGCAACTAACTCTTCAGGCAAGGTTTCTGCAGCACAGAACTCCTTAGCAGATGTGTTAAGCAGACAAATCATGGATCCCCACGAGTGGAAACTGGATCTTCATGTATTTCAAAGTTGACAGTGTCCTGGGAACTCCAGACATAGATCTGTTCTTCTCCACTAAACCACCAGCTGCCAAAGTTTTGCACAAAGAGGTTTCATCACACAGCTTGGAAAGTGGATGCTCTTTCTTTCAGTTGGAAAAATCTTCATGTGTATGCGTTTCCACCTCTGCCTCTTCTTCCAAAGGTGCTTCTAAAGGTCAGACAAGACAAGCCAAGGATGATTTTAGCTAGCTCAGATTGGCCTCTCGCGCACTGGTACCCATTACTGAGAGTCTGGGTAAAGAAGCCTCCATGGCCTTTACCCTTGATTCCACATCTGTTGTCTCAGAAGGACGGTCGTCTGCTCAATGTCAAGCTTCACTCTTCATCTAACAGCCTGGCATATTCTGTTTTGAAAGACAGCAGCTCTCAACTTCCTCAACAAGTTTTAAATGTGATTATGGAAGCCAGAAGACCTAGTACAATGAAAGTGTAAGAAAAATGGAAGAGATTTTTATTTTGGACTGCAGCAAAGAATTTGGAGATTTCAGAGCCTAATTTGAGTGTGGCTCTTCAATATCTTACTGAGTTATTGGACAAAGGTTTGTCTTTCTCTTCCATTAAGATTCATGCTGCAGCAATTTCAGCTCACTATGATTGTGACCCACCATTGTTTCATCCTTTGTTCAAGCAATTTCTTAGAGGGCAAAGAATATAAGACCCGAGCTCCTACTCCTGCTTGGGATCTCAATTTTGTGTTGGAGAAACTTACTCTACAACCTTTTGAGCCTGCAGCTACTGCTGAACTGAAATACTTGTCATGGAAGACTGCTTTTTGTTGGCCATTACTTCTGCAAGAAGGGTTTCTGAGTTACAGGCCCTTATGGCGGTTGAGCCTTTTTTGATTTTTCATAAGGATAGGGTATCATTACGTACTAATCCTTCCTTTATGCCTAAAGTGGTTTCTAGTGTGGCTTTAAACCAAACTATTCATTTGCCTACATTTTATGCAGATCCCCAAAATAAAGGGGAAAAGATTTTGCACACTTTAGATGTACACAGGCAATTATTATTTGAGCAGGACTAAGGATTTTAGGCAGTCTCAGCAGTTGTTTGTTTCTTTTGCTTTGAGTTCTCAGGGCAAGCCTGTGTCAAAACAAACTGTTTCTAGATGGATTGGGTGTTGCATTACGTTTTGTTATTCCCATCATGGCAAGGAGATTCCAGCTGGGATTAGGCCTCATTCCACTAGGGCTACTGCCACTTCAACAGCATTTCTGTGGGGGGTGGCAACTAAGGATATTTTGGAGGCAGCTACTTGGAGTTCAGTGCATACTTTCTCTAAGCATTATCACCTTCCTCTCTACTCTAAGTCTAGGGCTGGTTTTGCCACAGCTATTTTGCCGGGCATGTTGTCAGTTCCTGCTTCCTTATGATTTGCCAGCCTCCCTTACCTCTGCTTTGGGATTCTACCCAATAGTTAGGACTGCAGCAATGTGGAATGAAGAACATAGTACAGTTTTGTACCTACCATAAATGTAGATGTTCGAGGATCCACATTCCTTCCCTCTGTGTTTAGTGGTTGTGTAGGTGAGGTTATATTCTGCTAATTTTGTATATTTTGTATATATATATATATTTTGGTGCAGGTATGTTGGGAGTTTTGGTTTTGGCCTTATCTTTCAGGGTCTTCTGACATCTGGGGCAAGAAAAGGATGCCTGAGGATAGCGTCGGTCATGCGCACTGACGTACTGGCGTCAGTCTCTGACCCTGCGCCCTGACCTATATATACTGGTATTCGGGCCGACTGGACAGCGGACTACCCAATAGTTAGGACTGCAGCAATGTGGATCCTCGAACATCTACATTTATGGTAGGTACAAAACTGTACTTTTTAAAACATTCATCTTCATTTAACTTTGTTGGCCTGAATGCACCATAAAAACTTAAAAAAGTAAAAAGTCATGGGCGTTCAAAAGCCAAATAGCTGAAACACTGGTGTGTTCTTAAGATATTGTTTGCATATATCTCATGGGGCTCCAGAAGGTTTATGGCATTACTCAGTGAAGACTATATAGCTTGGATGAGTCATTCTTGTAGTTTTTACCAATTGGTTTGTCTGCACGACCTTTTTACCCTTTAGTTTATACATATATATATATATATATATATATATATATATATATATATATATATATATATATATATATATACATACATACATATGTATGTATATATGTATGTATTTATTTGGTCAACTGGTGCTCTGGCTAACAGCCAGTAGTGCAAGGTTGTTTGGGGAACATCCAGTTAATTAAATGTGTTTGTTTTGTTGTAACAGGTAAGTGGGATGCATATTAGGTGTGTAGTTTGGGGTTAGAGTAAGGGCTGGGTAAGGGGAGAGATTAAGTGTGTGTTCAATTGTGAGTCTTTAGGGTAAGGGTTAGCTTAGTGGATATTGTGTGTGTGTGTGTGTGTGTGTGTGTGTGTGTGTGTGTGTGCGTATTTGTATGAGTGTCTGAGCCATCTTGTGTAGTGGTATTTAAGTTAAAATGTACATTAGGGTTAGGGGCAGGGGCAACTTTAGCATGTATTACTAAGGTGGAGTGGGGCTGGGATTAAGCATTCCTAATACATACTTTTATATAGAACTGGATCAGCCATGACCTATAGACTATGTAGACATTTTTCTAAGTAATTAATGAAAAAAAAATGACCATGATAATTCCCAAAATATTTCTAAGATGTGCAGGTGTTCCATTAAGGAACTGTTAAATTTTTAAATTTTTTTTTTTTCATCTGGTGTATTTAAAAGCCGCAAAATACAGCCCTGCATTCAACAGTGGGGCACATAAGTAAGACATAAAATGGTAAAGGTATCAACCTGGAGGTTCTTGCAGTGTTCACAACTCAATAGGCTACAGATGGGCAGTGCAGTGGTGTAGCAGTTAGTGTCACCTCATAGCAAGAGGTTCTCTGGTTTGGTTCTTGGCTGGGGTGCCTTCTGTGCGGAGTCTGGGTTTCCATCTGGTGCTCTGGTTTCCTCCTATAATCCAAAGATATGCATCTGGAGTGGTTCTCCCTGGGCCTCCACTGAAAATGGGCTCTGTTACAGTCGGACTTTCCTGGTAAACAAATGATTGACAAATATGTACTGCTCAAAGTTTAATTTATCTACCATTCTCCATTGATCATTAATGTTGGTGCCATTTTTAATTGTTTGACCATTTATTTTGAAATTGTAGTTGAGGGCATTTTTGTGTGATGATATTTGATTGAGATTAAGGGCAGTATTCATAGTCACTTGCACAAATGTGGTTGGGATATTCCTTATGCTTACGAGTGAGTGCAGCAAAAGTAAGAAGCATTGTAAAGTATAGTATGCTAATGAGGTGGTTTTGTAATTCATAGTCTGACATCCCTGCGGTATGCACATCCATTGTTAAATGTGGTGCTTTGCCTTTGATATTGGCAGTTACAATCAGTGAAATTGTCACTTCCTTGTCACCCAAGCGACTCCTTCAGTAACATGCCCCGGTATGCACGAGCACCAAAATCAAGCATTCACCCAAGTGACCCCTTCAGTAACATGCCCTGGTATGCACAATAACCAAAATAAAGCATTCATATGATCATAGCATCATAGGAGGTTAATACATTATTAGCCCTGATGCCCTTATAAGCCTAGCCAAGAATTTAGCCCATGTTCTGACACATCAGCATCCAATGCCCCTGTCCAGCAGAGACACAGGTGAAATCCCAGGGGTGTATTTTCTGTTCCCCATTCAGTTATCCATGTTGCAATTAAAAAGGGTTAATGAGGTACTCTGCTTGACATAGAGATGGACTCTCTTCCACAGAAGTGGGAGTCTCAGGGACACAAATCTGTCCCGCCAACAAATCCTATTGATGTCACAGACCAGGTTGAGGTTGTGCGTGCAGGTTACTTGAATGGAGCTTGGCTTGGGGATATGCAGCAGTCTCATCAAGGCAGGGTCTGAGATTGCTTTGTATGCCAGACAGAGGTCACCACTGAGGAGTCTGTATGAGACTGAGTAGAGGTTAGATGTTTGAGGTCCTGGATTCTCCTGGTGAGGAATCTGTGGTCTCTCCACCTGCTACATGTGCTTTGTGAAGTACATGTCAAAAGGGGCATTGTACTTAATAATGGGTCTTATAAGAGAAGAATGTAAGGATATTATGACTTCCATGGCCCTGGATGAGATATCCTTACTAATGAGGTGGGTCATGTAGAAAGTTTTCCATGCAAATGAGGCAATATGGTGGTCAAAATTCAGTTTGCTATCTACCCGGGTGCCCCCAAGTCCCTCATGACTGATTGCATGCTTAGGACCTTGTTATTAATGTGATAATTTGTGGGAATGTCACTCTCCCCAAAGGGGATGATGATGATGTATTTTTTAACATTCAGTTTGAGGCCATGTTTCTGGCACCAGTCATTTGCTTGGGTGAAGGCTGTGTGATTTACTAAGCCAAAACCAGTCTGTTTTTCTCTCCTATATTTGTATGTGCTTTTAGCACAGAATATTAAACATTGTTTGCCACAGTTTGCTGGTTTCATCATTTAGTTTTGGATAGCATTTCTTCTTGAAACCTTGCAGTTGCTGTACATGCAGAGATTTTGTTTCTACTACGATATGGTAGGTATGCACAAGCACTAAAATAAAACATTTCACCAAGTGACCCCTTCAGTAATGAGCCAGGTACACACAAGCACTGAAATAAAACATTTTAGCCAAGCAACCCCTTCAGTGGCATGTCCAGGTATGCACAAGCACTGAAATAAAACATTTCACCTTAGCAACTCCTTCAGTAATGTGTCCAGGAATGTATAAGCACTAAAATAAAATATTTCACCCAAGCAACCCCTTCAGTAAAATTGCCCTGGTTTGCTCAAGCACTATACTAAAACATTTACCCAAGTGACCCCCCTGTCCAGGTATACAGAAGCAGCAACTCAGCTCCCCAAATATTTCTGTATTCTGTCTGAAACCTGCTCCTTTCTGGTGTAACTTCAGTGCAATTTACACACTCCCCGGGATTCATGAAGCTCGGCGCAAGGCCGGCATTAGGCCTGCACCAACCGTGTGGTGTGAAGATGGCGCAGTAGCACCAAATTCATATTAATGAAGGTGTGCTACCAGCACAGCCACGTGCATAGGAAAGGAGCGTGAGTGCATAGGGCGTGTCGAAGTGCCGCACGGAGGCATGGAAATGTCAGCTGTCGACGTGCAACATAAAATGCTATAACAATTTGCAAGCAATAGTAATCACATCTGTCAGTGTCCGTGGATACTGAAATGTATGCAAAGCATGCAAGACAGTTCCTGTGAACACAAAATGAAGAAGCAAACACAAATGCACGGTAGGGAATAACGGGTCCCTATCCGTCGAACAAATGACATTGACAACCGTGTGCCCGTAGTCCAATGCAGTGTAGATTGTTATACCAAGTGGAAGTGAAACGCATCATGTTAGTGCGCCGCCAATAGGTACGTTCAGCCCAATGGTCAGGGTCACCAGCTGACCCATATTGTGAGGGAGAGTACACAGCTGGGCAGATGTGTCCATAACAAAAAACACGATAAATGTAAATATCTAGCGACAGTATGACAGAATTATATCCCACAACGCATGTAATAGTCACATACAATAGGTATGTCCGTATTTAACATACCATATGTGACAGGAAATAGAATAAGCATGTAAATGAAACAGAAGGAGCATATAAACTGCTACAACAATAAGGCAACATGTAGGCTTAAAGGAACAGTATTATCTGTAGCGTTGACTGTGGGTACGTGTTGTCCAGTACAATCGGATATGTGTCCAGAATATATCCCATCCTAGACATAGGAAAAGGTGGCATCCTACCAATGATCAGAACAGTCAGCCAAAATCCGCACATCTGCAGTCCAAGCTGTACTTGTCAGGATGTGTCACAGTTGAATGGGTATTACCTGGGTGTACCAACCTTGTCATGAAAGTTAAGTATGGGCATGTACCTATGTGCGTGAGGTATAGCATGTGGAAGGTGAAACATGCCAGGGTAGTCCACACAACCATACAGGTACCTGACATATGTAGGGTATGCAATGTGTTACCCTGACCGTGTCATGGGCCATCAACCAAAGCAGTGATGGATGGAGTGTCAGGAATATGTGTGTGTGGGGATGGGTAATGGTATAATCCTCAAAGGCGAGACTGTGTCGTATGCAGAATAGGTGAACTGGAGGTGTATGAGGGAGCAGCGAGTGAAGCAGAAGGAAACACAAAGAACATATATACACATCTGCAATACAACCAGACAGGCTATACTGTAGAACCCAATCCCACAAACATATGAAAATTAAAATGTGTGATACAAATGTGCAGAAATGTCACCGGCACATACCCACAGATTGGTCCTGATGGAACTGGCCAAATCAAATGCAACACACCTGGATGCATAATGGATTACCCAGCATCCCCTCCACAGCACACAACCCACCCCCATACCTGAACGTCCACCAAATCCAGCCATACTTGGCCTACTAGTTTGGTGCAGCCACATCTACACATAGTGACCACTACGCATATGTAGTAGGTAGTGTCACCCTAGGCAGTTTCAGGATTGCAAACTATGTATCCCTTGCATGTAAAACCCCCAGCACATTTTCGTAATGCCAGAAGAATGGTCGGTATCGGTCTTGTTAAATTTTTGGATATCCCTCATGGGATAAGTAACCTGTGTAAACATTAGAATGGGTATCAAGACATGGTGTCCAGTCCTGTAGACATCTGGACACAAGTTGGAATGTGCAGTAGTGGAGCACAAGACTGTCCAGCCCTAGATGGTCATGCAGAACCTACTACCCAGGATCAAACACCTGCCCGTGACGCACGTGTCCCGACACGAATAATCGAGAGAATATATTGCACACATTCGCATAGTGGCACATGGAAAAAAGGTGATGAAGGCACTGACGTAAACAGGATACCCCCTGATCCACTGTGTGAGAGACAGTTACTGTGTGGGTAGGTGTGACCTGACCAACAATGATACAATGCCAAATGTCCTGTGATTGTAGGAAATAACTATGTACCATACTGCATGTAACAGTTGCCTAAAGCGGTCACATCAGGATAGAAAAAACGTAATTCGTACAAGAAACAGGCTAACAACTAAAGTGCTAAAGGTATAGGCTCACAGCTAGGAAACTGATGAATGTTCTAAACCTGCACTGACTGTGGGTATGTACTGGCCTAAACAATCTGGTGTCCCCAGAATATATCCCAACCTGTACATATGACAATGTCAACCCTACCAATGGTCAGAGCATTCACACAATAACTGGCCAGCCTCTTAATCACTCACAAAGCCAGTGACCTTTGGAGGAAAGATGTTGAATGAGAATGACTACTTACAACAATGAAGAGTAATAGAAATAAGTCACCATATAACGCTGTCGCAGTCTGCGATGTCAGCTGATGCACGCCAAATAGAAGAAGCTATGCTGCTCACAGCATAAACACTGTTCCAAGGCAATAGGAAGTACTGTTGCAAAAAATGCCGCACCTGCTACTCCTCCTCGGGGAGAAGCCAATAAACACAACTTAACAGACGAAGTCCACTTTACTGCTCCAAGTCCAGGAAATAGCAGTCAAACAAATCCAGTAGGATAAAACACAGCTTTATTAACGAAACAAAGTGAGCGCTTTCGCCGTTAGGCTTTTTCAAACTTTACAACTTAGTACTAATGAGCCATATTTAAATAGTCATTACTGATCATTGATAGGTCAATTCATTACCAATGCTTAAAGCGCCACTAACAAATATACATTTAATTACTTCACATGCTTTATACGTGCAAATAAATAGCAGTAATATAAAAAGCACACAACACAAAACTTTCACTTTAAAATGTTTTTCAAGCATTTAAGCATGTGTGCTAATATTTAAAATATAAAAATATGTAAGAAAATACTTATAACATACAGATCTAAAAATTACTGAAAAACTACACAATATAAAATTGCAAATAAGTCCCTATCTCTAAACTAAATATGCAATAAATGAGCATAAAAAATGTATAAAAAGTACAATTAAAATGCAGGTTCATCTAGGTCTACGGATCCTTCTTCCCTTCAACACTGGTCTAATGTGTGCTTTATCATTAAGTCCAGGTGGATCATCAGCTCTACATCTGATGATCCACCTAAGTTCACATTCCAGTGTCCTATTGATAAGGTCACCTCCTCTAGGACTGGGCACCAAATGCTGTATAACAGAAAAAACAAAGTTGTGTTCAGGTCCCAAAGATTTACAGTGCTTAGCTAGGGCATTAAACTCAGATCCTTTCCTTATATGGTAGTTATGTTCCCTAATGCGATCTTTGAATGCCCTGTTGGTTTTCCCTATATAAAACGAAGGGCAGGTTACACACCTTGCTAAGTAGACCACGTTTTTACTATTGCAATTGGTGTTTGTATTAAAATAATACGTGTATCCAGTAACTGGATGTACAAATGTTTCTTCTACATTGATAAAACTACAGTGGTTACACTTACCACACGGTAGGGTGTTCTTGTTCATCACTAGCAAGGGTAGCCCTTTATGTTCTGATCTGGGTTTACACAATAATTTCTTTAAATTAGGTTTGTTCCTATAGGTCAACCTAGGTCTTGGTCCTACTATCCTAGCGATGTCATTGTCAGACATCAGGATATCCCAACTCTTATTAAAAATATCTCTTACCTCCTTTGTATCTCTAGTATATGACATTATAGGCCTTACCACCATCATCTTATTTTCTATTATTTCTTCTATGTGCCCAGTATTATCAGAAAAGTATGGTCTAGCCTTAGTCACTCGTAAAATATTAACTTCTGCTGCAACCCTATCAATCATGATTTGATCATACCCCCTCTCTAAAAACTTTTTACTAAGACCTTCTATTTCCTTATGATAAAGTTCGTCCACAGGGTTATACCTGGAAGCTCTTATAAACTGACTTTTTAGTATGTTATGAAAAATGTGTACAGGATGCATACTTGTCCTATTCAACAGTGTATTCCGGTAGCACAACTTGCGGTGGATAGATGTATTCAAAAGTCCATTGTCAAGTCTGAACACATCTACGTCTAAGTATGAGATCCTATCCCTGGAACAATTCATGGTAAATTTTAAAAAATCTGTAGATGAATTCATAAGACCCAAAAAACTATATAACATACCTATGTCCCCAAGCCAAAGAAAGAAAAGGTCATCCACAAATCTGCGGTATAACCCCACAAATTCATTGAACATTGTAGATTTGTAAAGGACACGTTCCTCCCAGGTAGCTATGACCAGGTTGGCGTAACTATTGGCACATGATGTGCCCATAGCTACGCCATCCTTCTGCAAGTACACTTGTTGACCGTGAACGAATACATTATTTGTCAGTATCATCTCAAGATATAAACTGATCAAATCTATTTTGTCTGCCTGGAAATCTGAATGCTGACGTAAATAATCTTGAATGTAAACTATGCCCAAGTCGTTGGGTATCACCGTAAAAAGACTGACAATATCCATGGTGACCAAAAAATATTGTTTCTCCTCTCCCAGGTCTTTAGTGTATGTATATAGATCCAGTAAAAATTGTTTACTGTCTCTTAAAATGTATTCATTTTGATCAACCAAAGGCCTCAAATTAGACTCCACATAGATGGAAATAGGTTCTGTAACCCACCCTTGCCCAGATACAATAGGTCTTAAGGGTGGGTCTGTACAACACTTATGTATCTTGGGTAGTCCCTGTATAACTGGAACTACTGGATTCTCCACTTTTAGGTAGTGGTATAGTTCCTCAGTGATACTTGATGACATAAGAAGGTCGAGGGTATAATAAACATCAAATACTTTCTGCGTGACTATCCCCTGGTCTATTCTGACGTAAAACTTATCATCGCTCAAAAGTTGGGTCATTCGTTCGTTATAATATGGTGACTTATTTCTGTTATTTTTTCTTTTTTACGCTGTCGGACTTCCTCCTTAGAGCTGTGGTGTTTGTGATTTTGTTAAATGAAGAGTAATAGATGCATTTAACTGCAGAAAATTAGTAGTAATACGAATCTGTCAACACGTTCCAAGTTAATAGTACTAATATGGTAGAAGTGTCCGTGATTGTCCCTGAGTTGTCATAGCCTTGTCCCTGTCACTGTAGAAATTAGTCCCTGAGTATCACATAGGTCCGTACACATATGTACACCAACCAACTGTCACATCTGTTGACAGGACTATTGCATACCTGTAGTGAATTTATAACTGATGTCCAGAATAATATTCATTGTATCTATAAATGAATGAAATAATCAAATGTGAAGGGAAACACGTGGAATCCCCCCCCCCCGCTACCCTGCATTATGTAGTGGAACCACTCCCCACCCTAAATTATGTAACTCCAACCTAATAATGTGGTCAGAGGTGCCCAAACATCTGCGCCTGTAAACACAGGTAGAATGTTAAAATCTGGACTAACTCTGTTCATGTGCTACATCTGATATTTGAACAGCACCAGGGCAGTTCTAGTTACCAGTCGGACGAGCCTAAACCCGGACCAGCACATGAACACCCTGACAATCAAACACGCGTATGTGCGAGGACTATAAGCGTAGGAGTTCTGAATATCCTTGGAGTGAGTAGACATGCAGCACGGGTCCAGAGCAGTAGGAAACAGGGAATGTCGTAAGTGTAGTACTGCAGTTTTCCCAGCAGGAGAATGGATGTCTGCTGTGTAAGGGAAGCGGTGAGGTGTATGTCAGAGTAGCTATGAACCATATAAATGAAGCAGAACAACAATAGTGTAGTGGTTAGAGCATCTGCCTAACGTAAAGGCATTCCCGGTTCAAGTACGACTATAGCACATATTAATTGTGTAATGAATGCCTCTGTGCTATAAAGCAAACATTTATACATGTAAAGGTGACCGCGTGTCTCGCATGGGGCTGTTAACCGGATTTCATCAATCAAAGTGATACTTTCATAAGGAATTAGGCACATGTAATCCCAAACAAGTGCCAGTAAACATATGTAACTCAGAATAAGTAGATGCAAGTGCACCTGCGCGAGTGTACGCAGCTTGTAGCATAGCAAATGTATGTTGTCTTGTACAGCTGTAACTTTTATATAGAGATAGATAGATAGACAGACAGACAGACAGACAGATAGATAGATAGATAGATAGATAGATAGATAGATAGATAGATAGATAGATGTGTGTATAGATAAATATCCACAGGCATAACAGAAATATGCAATTCTATATATATATATATTTAGATATGTAAGGAACGCCGAAAGAAGAAAGCAAACATAAGGGTTGTGAAGGGAATCTAGAGCAAGTAAGGAATTATAAAGTGCTCGCAGCGTATGTCAAATAAAGCTGCACAAGTGTGAGTAGAACACCGCTATTCACACCAGAGGCAGGGTTATACCACTGGCCATAACGTCGTTGAAGTGCTACATCAACATTGTAAACAGATGGAATGTAGTACATGTTGCGACCACCTACACTTGTAACCCGCAAATCGTTCGTAATCCATAACACCAGGAAAGGCACGTATGTGCAAATATGAATGGATGGTGAGCCTGTTAATATACGAGGTGGTACAAAATGTGTGTAGGGCCCGAACGCTCTGGAGAGGGCAATGTGTAAAGGTGTGTCATAGCTGCGATAACTGGTGTATAATGGCTGGTATGCATGGAAACTCAACATGGGTGTGCTGGAGAAACTATGGATATGCGATTATGGACACAGGAGTGCTAGGGTATGTTGCACCGGTTGCAATGGAGCGGCCTGTGGAGGTCAGCTAGTAGGTAGGTGCAATTCCCAGATAGAGCATCGTCTGCGTGAAGACATGCGTGAATGGGCGTATCATTGTCAGACGTTGTGCGTCAGGTCTGGCAGCCCGGCACGTAAAACCTAAACGCCACCCATGAGCGGAACAGAGTTCTGCTGTGACAACCCCTAACCGGGAAAAGCAGAAAGACACAACTACATGCAGACATCAATATGTTGACGTACAATCTCAGTAACACACTCATTCTATTAACATTAATAATATGAATGTGCACAGAAACAAACACAGTAGCAGGAATAACAGGCTGTGCATACGAGTAATAGGTCGAATGACACTATCAAATCACACTTATCAGCGGCACCCCAGACATGAAAAACGTGCGACATCTGTCCGCTGTATAATGTGCAGTATACTGATCACAAGTTCACCGGAGTGAAGTGTCGGTGTCATAATCACTAAGGCAATAGTATGCTGTTGAAGCAGAGATAAAACCCAATACGCATGTGTACATGTCTCTGTCCGGGAAATGTATAGGTTAACGGACACACAGATGTATATATAGATAAAAACGTATATATATATATATATATATATATATATATATATATATATATATATATATATATATATACACACACATTTATATATATATATATACACACACACACACACACACACACACACACACACAAAGGTATACTACAGATATATATATATATATATATATATATATATATATATATATATATATATATATATATATACACACAAATAACAGGTATTGATATATACATATACACACAAAACAAATATGTCATTGTAGATACAGCAATTAGGGGTGACATATATACAGCCCGGGCATATGTGACTGGGAGGTCCAATAAATAAACATTGTATCCCCCACACTGCCCAGCTAGGCCGGTCAGACATACAGACAGGCAATAAAGATTACTACACTGCTGCTGTCCAAAACACCGGCAGGAAAGTACAGTGGGAGAGATCTGCAAGGTCTACACTTTAAACATGGATAATGGTGTCCCTTGCAGGACCCCAAAAAGTGAGTGTATGTGTCAACCTGTTGTCATCGATACGAGCAGGATGTAGGTGTACATGGATCAGTAGGTTGTGCAAGTGTGATAATACATGGGTTGACAAAACGTACGACATGTGTCCCGAGACGGGGAGAGTGGGCAATGTGTAGGGGTGTGCTCATACCCCAGCTGCGCTCACAGTAAGTATATGTCATGAGTGCTGTAGAGGGGTACCAGGTAGGTGGACCATGGGTATGCAATAATGGGCTTAAGTGTGCAGGTGCTGGTTGGCAGAGAAGTAGTAGGCCCGCCCAGTGGAAGTCATTAATATTCCTATGTGGGCATAGCAGACACCTATACATCCCAAACCTGAAGAGCACATCTACCGGATATTCTGTAAACCATCGGGGGAATACATAGAGACCAAATCAGTGCCGTGTCCCCGATTAGCATGGACGTCCATAGTTATGAATCAGAATGTAACAAAGTTCAAATAAGCACTTCCAGAACTAGTGATATTAGGTGGACAGGTGGTGGAATACAGGTAATGACAGATGACAGCATGTATGAGTCATAAACAGCATGTACCTCGACAAACGTGAAGGAATACATATGCTCTGTGAGTGTCAATGTCTCTGGTTAATAGAACCAATTGTTTAAATGTGTCCCACAGGGTGTTATGCAGTGTTCCTGATACAGTGTTCATTCTCCCCCATTGGTATGTGAGGTCTGCTAGTGACGGAAAGTGCATAATTTGATGACCACCTCAGGTAGATGATAGCATAATAGATGAGGTTCCACACCCGTCTGGGCTGTTGTGTCCTGCAAAATGAATGTTATGGCACATGGCCTGTGAGTTCAGGAAAGGAGGCCATATATTGTGTGTAGTGGTGTCAGAAATTAATTTGTTGTATCAGAAACAGCTACATGTAATAGGAAACAGTATTAGCAATTATAATGCTACAAGAATAACCTTAATGTATGCAAACCGTGGAAGCAGTCAGTTTACAACTGGCTGTGGGTATGTGTTGCCTTGAGACATGTGATAGCTCTACATATACGATCTATAGGGCCGCCATCATTCTGAATGGCCAAAGTGGGACCTGCTCTGTAGAAATGTCAGATGTACCAGGGCAGAACATACCTACAGTCATGCATAGTACAGCAATATACATATCAGCACAAATCAAAGCGTAGTCTAGCAGCTGTAAAGTTGCTTATGCTACTACATATAACATATTGACGTATCAGGTATACAAGACCTGTAACAAGCAACCACTACAGACACGTAGAATATGACAATATCCCCTAATCAGGACAGTTGCAATGGCTAGAGTATCGTCACATGACATATGCCTAGTAAGGGACTGTCCCATGCAAAGTGGGAAAGGTGTTATTCCTACAGTCTCCCGTCATGCAATCTGAAAGGTGGAAAATGTACAGTAGGTATGTGGTAGCATGACTCGCTGGACAGCTGCGTTAACAAAATAATATTCACATGTCAACATTGCAGAGTATCAGTTCCCATGTATCAGGCAGATGGGAGCAGATCGTATGAGGAACACACATACAATATGATTACGTCACTGGACAGGCCACCAAGTCCGTACAGTCGAACGCCTGCCATCGCCAAATGGTTAGACATACCCAATACTGTAGTCATGTAATAGCTCTCCGGTCTTGTAGCCCAGAAGGTATCGCCCAAGCCCTGAGAAGCATTCTGCATTCATCCAGACTGATACCACTGTACAATGACTGAATGTTTCACTTCAACAGTTGCCTATGCTTCTGCTGTCATTCCACAGGCATCCAGTATCTGTCTGCTTTGAATGACATGGTCAACAAAACACGATGCTTTGGCACAGATGACCTGCACCTGTCAGCCCTGGGAGTATAGATAACATGAAAGGCTCTTGCTGCTCCTATACTGCCTGTCTTGGACAGATTCCAATAACATTCACCACCAGAACAGGAACAGGCAAGCAAAACCGGGGGTACTGTTACTCAGTGCTTGACATCTTCATCTCTAACGCACTCAGGTGAGGCACTCCTTATAATGGACCACTTCGATATCTCTGCAGTGACTGGAACCTGCCTCTAGGCTCCAGAGAGCACACCTGCACTGACAGGTTACACGCAGACCACACCTTTCAGTCATGTAACCAGGACCAGAACACCCACGGTGGAGGTGTGTCCATATTTTACAAGGATGTACACACCTCCAGGCTGGTTCCTTAGCACAATGCATCAGAGGTGATCCACGTGCAACTAACTGTAGCCAGAACTGCTATAAACATTGTAACTTGCTACGGATTCAACAACATACCCCACGGTTACTGGCCCTCATTTCTTGGTGGACTGGACAGTAGGGTTCAGACAGGTACTACTTATGTGAGACTGACACTACCCCACACTTAACTGGGATGCCTACTCATGTACCGACACATTAGGCCAACACTTTCTGGGATTCATAACCTCCACTCTGCTGGATCAACCCATACACACCACCACCAAGACCAACAATATCCTAGACATGTACATTACCAACATGTGACTGGTGTTCCACACCAGGGGTTATCCCCTCGTTGGTAGTTTCCAGACATATGCTAATCACCCTTGTTATCCACATCCCAGCACCACACCCTTCACGGAATATACAGTAGAAGATTTCTACAACGCCTACTTCAGACATCTTATGACAGCGGTAGTAAATGTCATGACACCCGTGCAGATGGACAATGCACTTACAAATGCTGAAACATACACCAGTGCACTTTATTAGCACTTGCACAACTGCATGGATCATGCCATCCCAAACAGAGCCATGATGGTACCCACCAGATAACGGATGCCACTCTGGGGGTCCAGTTCCATGCACATAATGTACAACAGAAGGTGGTATCTGTTGCAAAGTGGAGCACAATCCCATGGGTGGGGTAGCTCACTGGTCAGCCTCAGTAGGAATTCGGGATCCCTTATCACATCCTCCAAAGCTAGCTACATAAACATTACTGTGACACATTCCAAGGACTACCACAAAGCATTATGGAGGAGTGTCAGTACTCAATGGCAATACCCACATCTGCTCTGACATACAACGGTTAGGCAGGAACATTACAGACCGAGTGCTATTGGCAACATCCTGGCAGATAGGTTCAATGCTAACTTTACACCCTCTCACTCCCTACAGGGCCAAAATCCATACAGGAACAATGCAGAGTCCCTGCGGTCACAACTACGCAGTTCCAACCTGCACTCTCTAAGGCCAGGAACACAGACTCCATGTGACCGTCCAACATCCCAGGCTGTGATTTACACAAACCTCAGAATGACATGGCTCCCCACTTGGCCATCAGATTCATTAATAGCCTTGTATCAGACATTGTGGCTCCTGAATGGCGCACAGCAACAGTCATCACACTCCACACAGGTGGCACCACAATGAACCACAGGGACTATTGCCCTATACACCTGACTGGACTGTTCTGCAAGGCTATGGGGCACATCATCATGGAAGTCATTCACAGAGACATTGGTGGCCTCCAGACCTTTGATGCCACCTGGGTTGGATTTGTTAGGGCCAGACCATGGCTCCTACACCTGGTGGACTCGTTTGATACAGTTACCAGGGTAGCTGATGACGGTAAGGGGGTCACACAGCCTACATTGTCCTCTCATTGGCTTTCAGCACCATTCTCCATTCTGGTATTGACGACATACACATCCACCTGCACATCGACCCCTACGTCTCGGGATGTTATGCAAATTGGCCCACAGACAGGACCCACACAATGAGAGTAGCATACCGTGGTACCTACAGTAATTCAGTTACACTTGGTGTACCACAGTCCTTGGTCATAGGGCCCCTCATGTTCGGTATATGCTTTCCTGAGGTACAGGCTAGCACAGAGGGACTTTCCCTGAATAGGTTTCCAGATGACTGCAAACAAGGAGCCATGATTGATCCACCAGCTGATACAGACAACCTCCATATGGGTGTCACTGTGACGGATACCTGATGTCAATAACATGGCCTCAAGCTGCATAACACAAGGTGCATAGACATCCCCTTTGGATTGCACCAATCACCCACTGACTGTCACATAGGTGGTAGTCCCCTACATACATGTGACATTATACGGGATCTTAGTACACACGTATATAGCACCCACTCCTTTGATAACCATATTGCCACTGTGGCATGGATATCCTTCTATGTGGCCACCCTTATCTGTAATGGGTTTGTAGCTGGAACAAAGGCACCCATTATACCTCTATACTCCTGACGTATGACACATGTTCAGGGGTACAACACCCATTTTGGGGTTTACCTTACGGAACAGCAACGGCTTTACATACCACAACATTAACACACCATGAGGATTATTGACCTCCGAAGGATGGCGTATGCGGCACAACTACGGACACCACAACTGTACACATTTGCATACTGCATACTCAGGGGTGACTTCTGCTGAACATACAGGGCCCATGTCCACAACAATATTTATGGATATACTCCACATAAGCAACATAAGCAAAGGCCACTGAGAGCAACATGCTTATGGATATGTGCACAAATGGAACGATGAGTGAGACTTGGTTGAGGGATACATTCCTGAACCAGGCACTCACCATGCTTTGGAACATGATTCCTATGTACATCAAGCAGGGACACTCACTAGCGCTCTTCATGAGATACCTCGATGGGTGGATGGGAGACACACATGTATGCCGGGGATCACTGCAGTGGCTGTACTGTACACAGGTGCAGGTAACACATGGCTCTGCTGTTCACAGACAGGACACTACCCTAGGGAGGTGCTGCCGGTGAAAACACTGTTGCTGGGCTTACACATGGACTTGGCCAGACAGCATAGTACCTCACTATGAACCTGTGAAGCTATTACATGTCCTTTGTGCATGGATAATTGAGTAACTCTTTCATTTCAGTTAGCTATCATGCTGTTACAGTGTCCCGTGACTACAAACCATATGTATCCTGTTATTGTGTATTATACATGCCAATAGACGATACCCTTTGTTTGCATGATATAACAGTTATGCTGTATAAAATATCTGACATATCCACCTACAATACTGTACATTACCCATATTTTAAACATTATCCCATAATTCAAAGCATACTTGCACAGCAGGACCACCCTAGGCATGTTATTCACAGTATATGCCCTTACACGTGCCTGCTGTGACAGTACTTGTTGGACAAACCCTACCACTGATGGCGGGTGGTGTGGAATTGTTGTGTTTAAAGCCCTCATGTAGCATCCCTTGTGGTGTATGAGATGTTTACCTTGTGGCCCACAGCAGGACACACAATTTCTGCAAGCATTACTATGCTCAACAAGACATCACTACATAATACCTTTTCCCACTTTATGCATTGTGTACACTTTAATTACTACAAAACAGGCTCTACATACACTAACATACTGAGTGTTCTACATACCTGGTTAGTGTTCCGAGTCTTCATAAATATCTCTCTTACACCTTTACTGTTTAAATGGTTCTATGGTATGAGCATACGGTTTGAATGTATGACAAGGCATCCTTATATACGTTGATACCTGTAACATGTGGTATCCTGCCGCCAATTGGTGTTCCAGAGTAAATTATTACATGCACATCAGTTGTGCAGCTACTCCATTCACCAATTACGCGGCAACAGTGGGGTATAATTGAATTCTCCACTTGGGCATTGCCCTTTTGCCCTACCTTCGGGGAGACAGCCTGTATGTGTTTTGTTGTGAGGAATTGCAACTGCTGTTTGGAGAGACATGGATATTTTGAATTCATGTCCCCCGTGGATTGTGTGTGACTGCTAGAGTATGTGGTTCTACATGTGAGTGTACCTGTCATCTCAACTGTCTGATAAGGGACTACTGCAAACAAAACCTGTAACATCGCCGTCTGTTCCATTATACAACAGCTACAATTTCACATGGTGCCATTACAAATGTGTCTCTCACAAAGTATGTTAACGCTTCTTCAGATGTAATTGAGTGAGTGGATGTTTGTGATGTTATTACAGTCTGTATTGCAATTGTTTCGGATGTGGGGAAGATGTAGGTGGATGTACATAGCATATACAGGTTTGTGGGGACTGCATTTCTACATATTCCATGTATGTGTGTGGGCTCCTTCCCTAATTGAAGACCTATCATTTAGTAGACTGAGAAACTATGGTTGTTACGGGCTTATACATTGAGCCATTGATAATTGGTTTCTATATAGCATGCAGGTGAGGTTGATACTTCAATACCTCCGGAAATACATCGATATGTAAGGGAATGTTACTAAATGACAGCTGTCTCGTGTATTTTTGTCACAAATATTTGCACTTATTGCAGTTGTGTTAGTGACTGAACCTCTTTGGCATGGGTTGCCACCTTTTCAAATGGCCATAGTGAGACATTTGCAGGACACACATCAGTGTTTCCAAGCCGACACATACCCACGGTCAGTACACAGGATAGAACATACTTTTATCCTGAATACATACTTATTCCTGAAGCACTTTAGCTACTTATCATGTTTCATGTAACATTTATGTATTTTAGATACAGGCATAACTATTTAATGCAACTATTACATAATATAATTATGTCCTACAATCTCAGACATTTGCCCTTTTTAATATTTTTTGTCAGGACATAACTGCCCAGGGAGGGGCTGTCCCTCTTAAAGTGGGGCAGGTGGTAACCATATGCCTACATCCAGCTAAGACCACACCTACCGTAACGATCTACCTCCGAGTTAGCACTAACAGACACACGATGCAAACACACACACACACTTTACAGTCCCAGAGAAACGCACACGGCACCCTCAACACACACATACACAGACTACAGCAATCACAAACACAGTTGAACACAGTACCTACCTGGACCGCAGCACTGGCAGCGATAACTACATGTCCCTTAACATCGTGATAATATTTCTCTCGGTTCTAGTGTTCCGGTACTGTGGTCTTTCGGTCTTTCAGCCTTGTGATTACACGTGTCGGTATGTGACACATTTGATAGTTGTCAGTATCCTATTTATTTGTACCTCCATGGTTGTGTACATGTCATTGACCTATCTATATATTTGCAGATATAGGTGAATACGTATATATCAACTTATATCTCTCTATCACCCTTTACATATATATATATATATATATATATATATATATATATATATATATATATATATATATATATATATATAGATATATATATTTATAGAGAGAGAGAGAGTGAGAGGAAGAACACACCTTTCGTTATCTACATGTCAGTGTATACTGTTTCCTGGACTCCGCACGTAACCTGTCACAATACACACCTGCCATTGGTACATCTCGGGTAGCTTAGTGTTAGGTGATTGTGCTCATGATTGTGTGCTCTACTCCTGGCAGTGGTTGTTTTACCCTTCAGGGCAGGCACTATTAGTACAGGGGTGAATAATGCTAGTTTCACCTGTTCTGGGCATCGTTGACCGTGATCTGCACAATATTCAGAAAAACTTAGCCCTGTTTCGCACATTTCCATATATTCATGTTTAAATGATGCTTACCAGCACTTGCCAACACATAATCCCACTGACATGTGCTAAACCTGATCTGATGACCTGCATCCAACATTCATTATTCGTGTCTTCGGGATTATGTAACGTCCCTTGCAGGACGTGGGACTGGTAACATGCACGACAGTCAGTGCATTTACCACTTGGGCATCTGGGATTTGTACACTTGTTATGGTGTTTTGTATGTGGACTGTACTATGGCTGTTACTCCATACTGCAATCAAATGTATAACTCAGTTAGTTTACATATGGATGAGACCTATTAATGGTATGTCCAGGTGATGTTTAATGGATGTGCTCCAGCATTGGTAATGTATGTCACAGTGAGCCACACACTGTAATGTGCTACACCTTCACACAACCATAGGTGGAGCATGCTAGGGTGACAGATACCTGTCATGGGTACTCCCCATGCTTTGCCACTACATCCCTGATTACATTATATGGAGCCCCTCATTAACACACCAGGTAAGCCATGCAGAGTGTGTGGGGAACAGTGATTACACACATGGATCCCGCAATTGCCTCTGCTCCACTGAGGGACAGTTGGTTAATCGATGTGGTAGCGACAGCAGACACTGTTTTCCTCAGTTGATGAATGGCCTCTGACAATCAGGCATCGATGTACCTAGGAACCTATACATACAGTATCAACATATGCTGTTAGGTGCGTGTGCTGTTCAGGTGTTGACATTCCTTGTTCCAATAGCTGTTGTGTTTGCAATGGTTGAGGGCTGCCTATGTAGGATTCACACAGTAGGCCACCTATACATTACACTTTACAGGTGGTTGTGTGTGTGTGCCATCCAGTTTACTGTGTGTGCAGGTGGAGAAGTGTGTCAGTCCATAGGGGCCTACACTGTCAGTGTATGTGCTATACGTTCCCTCTTTGCCAAGGCGTGGGCATATTGAGCACACCTCCATCTGCCTACTGGGGCTGGCACAGGGTGTTCGTGGTCTGAATCCCTCTGTGCCTGTGATGGCCTTGGCAATTGCTGCAGCTGTTTACACAGGATCATATTATGTAGCATGGCACATACTATGAAGATGTGGACACGTGCCTGGAGAGTACTGCAAGGCTCCACCAGATATGTGCAATCAACGGAACCATGATTTCAGCATCCCAAACACATGCTCTATGATGATTCTGGTTTGTGCGTGTGCCTCATTATGGCGTTCTTGCATGGGTGTGTGTGCATTTCTGATGGGAGTCATCATCCACGGCTCCAGTGCATAGCCAGCATCCCCCACAAGGTGGCCATGTGGGATGTCCCCCCTGATACAGCTGTGAGGCATGCCAGATGTGGGAGTCATGGTAGCTTCCAGGGCTTCCGGCACACACATCCATAATAATGCCCTGGGCATTGCACATGACCTGGCAGTTGATGGAGTGGTATCCCTTGCGGTTTATGTAGGGCCTACCATGCTCATCGGGTGGTGACTTGATATGTATGTGTGTGCAGTCTATCACACTCAGTACCTCTGGGTAGTGTGCCACCTGGTGGAAGAGACGCATATTGCTGGCCAACTCCTCCTGAGTTCGGGGGAAGTATATATGCTCATTGGCATGTGGTAACATAGCATCCAGGAACTGGTGTAGTACCCTGGATGCTGATGCCCGTGAGATCCCCATTATATCTCCAGTTAGCCTTTGAAAGATACCTGTGGCTAGTATTTGCAAGCTTACACATACCTTCGTGTCCACTGGGATGGGTTCCCCTCTGTTGTTTCTGGATCTCAGGCATGGCCGGCACAGATCAACTATTTGCTGTAAGATATCCCTGTCCACCCTGTAACTATCTACTATCTCCAGATCATGTAGCCCCTGATAAGTTACCCTTGGTCTGAACACTCTTCTCCTCCTCCGGAGCCTGCGGTGGTTGTCAGTATCATCCTCCACAACACTTTCAGTCCCTAACACATGGTGATGAATCACAGCTATGGCAGCTCCCAACATGTACATTGTAAAAGTTCCCTGTTTGTTTACACCGATGGTGCAGTATTTGGGAATACACAGGTGTTTGTGAGGTGCCTTCACACTTTATACTATTGTGCTGTGAACACTGATGATGTCATAGGGTGTGTATGTACCATTGGAGCTACAGGGTATCTTATGTGTTTTACCACAGGTACTGTTATTGTGGTGCCTTTGGTGTTGAATTACATTTGGCTGCCGTGGATTACCTCTTGCCCTTCCCTTAACATTTCTTAACGTTTCCCCTCCCATCTTCTGGCATGCATCCAGCAGCCTGCTTTCATTTGTACTTTCCAAATCCTGGCTTATCTTACGACATGTGTTCTATGGCCGATTTACTGCAGGTTTGCTTTGCTCTGCTATGACAGTTCTCTTTTCTTTGCAATCTGACACCTCCCCTATCCTGTTCTGCAGGTTGCTGCGAGCAGACTTGTTAGCTGCTGTCAATTGCCCACTGTGAGTTAATAGGTGTTAATTGCTCAGTTGTACTCCAATTACCCTACTGCGGCATTTCCTTAGTTTCTTCCTCTAACCTTCCTATTTGGGCTATGGTGCGTGGCGCGTGCATCCGCTTACTGGGTTTTGGGCACGTTTTCATCCGCGTACACGTGCTTTCGGGCACCATATGTGCTCTCAGCTAAACGATGCTATACCTACATCCCCACTCCTATCCTGTGGCTTTGCTTAGCAACGGGCAGGCCGGATTTGCATTGCTCCAATGTGCTTACAGCTACGGTGGCACACCCCACTGCTGATGTCATGTATACCTCCAAACCACTCCTCGGTGTTGTAGCGCTGCGCTGTATGGTACATCCTTAGTCCGGCGAGATGTTTGCGATTCACTATTACTTGCCTCATTTGCATTGCATTGACTACTAATTTATAGTTACCACGCCAAACACTGTCACAGACCCTTAGCAGCCCTTGCAGCTTGGTTGTGGTGTACCATACATACCATTGAATATTATGGTGAAATCATGATTTGTATTGCATTGCGATTTTATGACATTTGTGTATATTTTCCTTGTGTTCCCTTTTGTGTACACATGCCCCGCGGTTGTACTTTACGTTACTGTGGACATGACATTAAATGTTGTTTTTTAGGTGTTGTGCATTGTTTCTTATGCCATTGGCTGTATATTTAGCCATTGGCATATGTTAACTTTGTAATACATGAGTCTGGTCCACTTTCATAGCTCCGATGTTCTGTTTGGCAAAATGTAAACCATTTTTTTTTTTTTGGTTTACATTTCTGTGGGCTTACGCTATGCCTGCACCACTTCATGAATCGCATTGTACCTTCATTTGCATGGTGCAGTACTGTGCATGGGGTGATTAGCATACCAGTGCCGAGGGCTGCGCAGATATGGCGTATGCTCGTAGTGCACGTGGAACTGGATCATACCTGAATCGCTCGGTGGCCATATTTGGCATTATACCGCCGACACTACACCTGCGCCTGGCACAAGCTTCATGAATCCTGGGGACTTTGTATGCAAATGAGTTCATTATAGATTCATGTCTATGAATTAAACTTATGCACATATGTGTGAACCCCCTTAACATATCAGTAGCTGTCCCCCAATCGCTTATGCATAAATTATGTTACACATTCCCAATAGGGAACATGTTCACCAAAATGTCCTCTGTATTTCTACAGTCATCCTAAGTGTCTGGGATTTGCATAACCTCATAGCGCCACTCTTTGTATATCACCAGTACAAATATGCAAAGCCTCAGACTATGAATACTGCCTAAGTCTGAGGTCATTACTAGTGCATTATGAGTTTTATATACATATATATATATATATATATATATATATATATTTCTTTTTTTTTTTTGTAGACTATCTTTAAAACTTTACATCTTTTATTGATAAAACGATACTCAGTTTGCAGATATCAGAATGAATAGTTATTCAAAGCCTATTTTCAAAGTTTATATTTGAAAAGAACCCCCCCCAAAAAAAAAAAATACAGAGATCATATTGTAAAACATGCAGTATTTAGAATAACATTTTTTGTGAGTCTTGTGTTAAGGGAGCTGAGCCTCATAAAGGAAAAAAATTGTCTGTAGATGAAGCTGTCCATTGCATTAAATGCTTAGAATAGCTGGTTTATAGCTTTGAGAGTTATATGTGTTCTAGATACCCAGCCTTTCTTGTATAAAAATGATTGAAAAATATTTTTATTGGTATTTCCTGCCCTTTTCATAAAAATGAATACATATACATTATGGGGGAAATTCAATAAAGCCTAGATGGAGTGATTTTCCATGTAGGCATAGTGGCATGGCCCCCAACATGGAAACCGGCAGCCGTGCAATCCCGTAAGCAGAGCAGAAGTGTCTATGGCATGCAAATCACCTCATAACCAGGTGAAATGCATGCAAATTAGGGTGATTTCTGATCTAGTAATCAGAAAGGTATCCACTCAGAAGCCGTGTTGTTGTCAGAAGTGTACATGGAAAATAACCGTGTACAGAAATGTAAAAATTGAGCAGAGGCTATAAAAGCCCAATTAGAAAGTTGGAAATGTCAATGTAGGCAGTGATAGATTCAAAACTATGCCCTGTGAGTCCAGAAACTAATGCAAATTAATATTAAATAGTAATTTTCTTTTAATACACATATTACATTTGCGTGGCATGCAGCAAAGCGCAAACATGCTGTTATTCAAAAAAAAAAATAAATTAAATGTTGAAAAACTAAAAATAAGAAATCTGTAAAAATAATGCTTTATAGTGTCCTGTATGCAGTTTGTAGAACGGTAGGTTCCAGTGATTGCTAAGGCGGTAGGCCCTAGAATAGTGAAGTACCCAGGATATATGCAAGGATCTGCATGCAAATGAGCTGGGGTTACTGAACAGCAGAAATGGGCCACTGTGTCCCACAGATATAACTCGTGTAGCGACATCAGAAGGGAGTGTGTCACTATCATTTTAAGCAGATTGGAGCTCAGCAGCACCTGTTTCTGCTCAGCTAAGCTGCTAAGTTTTGTTTAGCTGTGGGGCATGTGTTTTGGCTGTTTTAAGCTAAGCTGAGCATGCCCATGCAGGGGGGG